>NW_026571095.1:16326862-16388960 GCF_026225935.1 Boleophthalmus pectinirostris
TTATCCAAATCACTCTGGTGAAGGTGTGTGGAGTTATTTTTGTTTGACTGTGTTAAACATGTGTGAATGAAACAAAACACAACTCTGAGTATATTTTTCATGGGAAAACATCAGTATAACAAAAATCAGAAAATACTGTAATAGGCCCAATAGAAAGCAAAGTGCATGTTTTTGGATAGTGAGGAAACCAGTAGCTTTAACACAAAGAGAAAAGATGCTCTGATACACTGTTCATATTAAGCTACTGTAAATGATTCTGGTGTTTTTGTTTTGCTGTTTTGTCCTTAAAAGAATTCCAAAACTGACTGCAGATTTGCCCCTGTAACTCTATCCTCTGTGAGCTTCATTTGGCTGACACGATTTGGGTGATGCCATACTCCCTTAGTCCACTTCTTTATACAGTCTATGATACAGATACATAATAGATTCCTCACTGATATTCTGAGTTTACCAGAGGCGCCACCATCATCATTTGGGTTGTATTATTTTGCATGGGGCTGCCAGACAAATGACAGCCAATAAGTCTTATACAGACTACAAAGCTGCTTTAAAGCCCCCCCAGAGAATTGTGCATTGCTGACTTGTTGATCACATTAACACCGAACATTTTACACAGATGGATCTACTTTATATCATCACGGCAAAATCTTTCAAAAATTCTCCATTGAAATGAATGGGATTTCTGCTTAACCAGATGTGCCACAACACAGAAAGCACGGTTTATTTATTATGAGGCAAAAATGGGCGGGACAGAATAAGGTTAACAGATGAAACCAAGAGCCCACATGTCAGTATCAATATCTGAACTGAAATTGATACTTTCATCCTGAGGGTGTTTCACTAGTATGCTTATGGCAGAATGTTTAGCAGTTACCATGGAGACATTGGTTATTGCTAATGCACACATTAGCAATAACTACCAAAAAAGTTTTAATAAAGTGTGAAAACTCATGAAACAATAGGCTACTAAATGGATTTAAATAACACATTATCAGGAGTTTCAGACAGAACAGTGTCTACAGTTAGTGCCTACTGTATATGGACCAATTCCATCTCAGTTCCAGCTCAATAGCTGAATTGGTCCATCTACAGAACCCTCCACCTTCATTCTGACAGAAGACCAACCAGTCTGCCATAGAGGAGAGTATCTTTCACATTGGCATTAATTTGAACAAACTCATGGGAACCTGCTTCGCTTATGGCCAAATGTCATGTCCCTATGACGTAAGTCTTGTATTATTAGATCAACAACATGCTTTAAAGTTAAGATATTGGTTAAAATTAGGTTAGGATTTAGGTTAAGCTTAACCAAGTATATGGTTAGCGTTAGGATTGGTCCATAGGAAATTAATGTAAGTCATTTATGTTTATAGTGGAATGTTCAGCAGTTACCATGGTGACACAATGCAAACACTGCCAAAGAAGTTTTAAAATACTCAAAACAATACAACGCAATTTTCAGGAGGCTGTGATGAATATGAGTAGTCATGGTCATGTTTAGTTATTTGATTCTGAATACTGTAATTTTATGAGAGAGATAGCAGACATCTGCTCACCTGCTGTAATTGCAGCTGAGCCAGTTCTTTATGGTCAGATAATGCTCAGATTTAAGTGTAACTTCACTAACAGAGGTTCAGACAGAGAGGTTCAGACATCAGTATAAATTTGTTGCTGATGCCTTATCTAAAGTAGCACTACCCCATTTCTTCTCAAATCCCTATGTGGACTGCTGTATCACTTACAGAACATTTAGACCTTAACTGAGATAACAATGACATAAAGAACAAATAGCCACTTTGTCCACTTTATTGATACTTTGCAGCTGAAATCATCAACATTCTCTGGGGGTGTGATGCTTATTGAAGGTACTACTCAGTCTGAAGCTCTGTTACTCATTTTAGACTTTAATCTGATCTTTATTTTAACATAACCTAATCAGAGAGAACTGACTTAGTTAGGAGTAAAAACAACAACAGGTGAAATGATTTCTGCTGTTAAACAAGTCTCTCATCAATAAAATTACAGTCACTTGTGTCATTAGACGTGCACCAAACAACTACCAACAGGATCAGAACAGCCCATGTTGATCACATGTCCTAAAAATGTGCTGTATAAATCCATTTTGTATTTTTTCTTAAGTTTTCAGACAGTTAATAAAAAAAATTTGTAGTGTTTTCTAATATGTGCATTATGTCGCCATGGCATAGTGCCACTGTCACGGGTATCAATACAGTACAACATTACTATGTTGATATGCAATGTTATCAATGTCCACAAGTTGTTCTAGTCAAGTGCTGGTTTGCAGAGAGCTAAAGTAAGACAGGTTGTATGTCAGAGAAGTATGTGTCTGCATGCTTGTCAAAGTTAAAAATATTCACCGTGAGGTTATGGGAGGTAACTGTGATGACACGCTGAATACCTTTGAGAAAATAAAACTGCAGTGCTATTTTTGTGTGAACTATATGGTAACACATGCAGAGAGGTTGCTACGTGTCTATTTCAGGCCATTTCTTTGACTTAAAGACTTATGCACCTATAAGAAGTTTAACAAGATTTACACTCATTATGTTAATTCACACCCACCTTTGGCTTATGTCTGTCCTGTACAACCAAGCAATGTATTCGAGGTAGTGGAGACTGGGGTAACACAGCTATGATGGGAACTATAGAATTGGGTGTGAAGGTTAAAATAAACTACAGATGTGTGGATAAAGATGAACAGAGGAGGAGTTTTACAGCAGGGAGAAAGAGTTAGGTTTGTACTGTTAAGGGAGATAGTGAGAGTCACTGGTCTAAGGCGATTGCATGAAATATGTAAAAAAGAGAAGGAAACTATTTTGTCATCTTTAAATATGCATGCAACTGATTCTGCTTATCTTATACTTGTGTTGTACAATGTGAGCATATTTAGAAAAAAAAAAAAAGAAGCATAATATTGCATAGAGATGTTGCTTTATCTGGAAAGTTGGAGACAAACAGGTGACACCACCACACCAAGTTACAGTTCACATCTGTTCTTAAGAATGCATGTATTTATAATTTTTTCTTCAACAAAAACACCTGCAATTTAATATGTGGCTGTAAAATGTCTGTACTAAAGTGATACTGTAATCACTATTCTTGTCCTTGTTCACCTCTGTCTAACTGTTTACAGTCTGTGTAAATAATGCTTATGTTTTGTTATAACACCAACCTGCAGGGGGTCTGCACATGGAAATGAAACCAAGACTATAATACGCAATATTTACATTAGTCTAAATGTTCATTCATTTGCACCTTTTCTTAAACAAATACTGGAAGTTGTTTGTCACACATGTCATACATCTGTACAGAGCATCCCTACAGCTGCTGAATGCAAGAGGATGAGCTATGTTATTATGTTTGCTTCACTGTTGCTGCTGCCGAAATTTGAATTTCCTTCGTAAAGTATCTATCAATCTATCTATCTAATACAAGATACATATGCTAAATGCCACACTGTGGAACATTCCAAGCAGAGTAATAACATCTGTGTGGAGGCAGGTGGACAACCCCCTACCAGAAAAGTTAGAGTGCACCTTTAATTTTATGGCATTACTGTTGTTTCTACACTTTAGTATTCAGTGATAAAAAATCCTTTGCGCAATTAATTTAGGAATTTTAAAGCAGTAGATCAATAGAAAGGTGTGTTTTTTTTTTTCTTTTACACACTACTAAACTGAAAGTACATAGGAGGGGTGCTAACATAGCCTGCTGTCCTCTCACCAAATAATCTGCAACCACATTTTCATTTGATGTCAGGAAACTACGATGTCTGCCTGATAAGAACATATTCAAATGACTAGTATTTGTTTGCCAACTGTTGCTTTAGTTGAAGAGAAAACATTCTATCTCTCATGGATGTGTCCTTTATTGGTGAAATTGCATGCTGATTTGTATTTAGTGAGGCTTGGTACAAGCACATGGAGAAAGTACAGTTGTTTCAAACTGCAAACATTAAACTCAAACCACAACTTTCTTATCCCCTTTTTATCAAAAACATGTTACTTGGATACATGATGGTCTGTTTCTGCACTGTTTGCATTGAGGATAATATTACCCCTGTCAGCCATGTGATCCTTTAAGTTTTTCTGTTTGCACTGTTACACAAAACCGCTGCACACATAGATTTATATAAGAGCTTTATATAAGGACTGGGCTCAGGCCAAGGACAAGAATCCTTATGTCTGGGGGCAGGTTCATCAGAGGGGAATCATTGCTCCATAGTCACATATCAATGTAAATCCCCTTTCCAAAAAGCCAGTACTGTATCACTAACACATGTACCATAGCGATAAACTCCTCTATGGGACAAATTAATCACTTGAGCGTTTGGGTTAAAGAAGCATTGTGTAACATTTCTTTTAGAGGGTCTGTCAAATGCTTCTTCTTGGAGATGTTATTGCTTTGTCTGAAATGTTTCACAGTATGGCATTAAACGTTTCTATGTCATGGAGACCATACTAGACTAAGTTGCCTATTTTTCTAGGCATTTTTGAGCTATAAAACTCACTTATAATTGTATAGATGTAAGGTAGATCTGTTTAATGTTATACTGTGGAACATTCCAAGCAGAGCAGTGACCTATCCATAGACAGAAGCAGGTGATGAACCCCCAACCAAACTGTTACACAGAGAACTTTTAATGAAAAGAGGGGGGTGTGTGCACTGGTCAAACTCTCTGCCCTTTCTGCTTTTTCTGCGATCACAGCCTCGGGTCTATGTGCAGGCTGTGTACTATAGGCTACTACAATAACAAACAGTTGGGGAGTGTTTAATGTTCCTTTCTGGATTTTGGCTCACATCTGTGATAGCTGAAGCTGTGGGAAGTTGTTTGCTGTCGGGCAAATTAGGTCTGGGAGAGCTAAGAACATCCTCTGCACACGATGTACTCATGCCCATAGCACACACGTACGGCAATAACATGATCTGGGACTCGAGCCAATAAGGTGTACTTAGAGGTTTAACGGTGCCATATTAACTGGGACACTGTGTAAATGTTGCCTGTGTTCATTCAGGTGTTTTGGTAGACATTCAGGTTAGTGTAAGAATGATATTATTAGGAAAAACGAAATGATACAACAGCTTAATTTTAAAGACTTTTTTGTTATGCATTTCTTCTTACTTATTTGATCACTCTTATTTAATAAAGGCATAGACATGATTCTTTATAGTACTCAAAAACACTACAATAATGATGTTGATCGCGTTAAATGTAAAAAGGTTCGTTTTGTTCCTCCAGTGGCCAACGACACACAAACCTTCGATTACTCCACGTCATAACTGTATTATAGTCCAATAAAAAGAAAGGCACTGAAACAGCAAGAAAACACGCGACTCGAGGAAAAAATAACAAAAATACTGCGTTTCACAGCATTTTCAGAAGCGTAAGATTTTGAACTGAGAGCTGGAGCTCCGAGAACAAGCTCTCAAGTTCCCCACATATTTATAACTCAGTCAGCTGACCTTGCTTTTGGGCGAGTCCATTACGCAGTGAAACTTTAGCCGATTGAACTATTATAACTTATACTAAACAATATATAACAGCTTTTGACTTCAATAAATAAAAACAATTACGTTTATATAGTAACGTTTGCCATAAAAGTAGCCTTTATTTTCTAAATGTTCAGAGTTGGGCGTGCGTAAAGGCGCATCTGGCACAGCGCACCCTCCCCGGCACTGCTGAAGTGGTGCGGTCTTCTGTTGAAATTCCGAGAAGTAAGCCTCTGTGTTTCTTAGAATTGGATTCTGAGAACTGGTGATGCACAGAGTTTCGAGGAAACTTTTACAAGGTGACTGTTTTTTCTATCCTTTCCTATTTCTCAGTATTAGGCCAGAAGTCAAGGAGATGCGGAAGGAAGTCTGGTTTAGGGCTGGCTTGGTTTTTCTTCTTTTGAACACTTTGTCATACTTAATCTTGGAGAGTTAATTTATAGTTTGTTCCAAATATATTGTGAATTAATTTTATACAGATACAGCGCTATTTGATCTGAACCGTTTAGAGTTTTAATTTCCTGTCAGTGCTGGGGGAAATTGTGCTATGTTTGAGCAGTTCCTGACTGGGCCATTGCTCATAACTCTGTCTAACCGTCACCGTGTCAGAGTGTAGCTCCTCGAGATAAAGTGGCTCAACTGGACAAGTTAGCTGGTTTAGCCACATTACAGTATCGTTTGTCTATAAATTGCATTACGGCTGTTTATTACGTAAAGCCTTACGGAAATCTTAACCTCGTGGGCACCAAAGTAAAACGCAAATAACGCAAAAGTAGTGCTGTGGCTCTCTGAGCCAAGTAAACTTGAACAGACTTGTTGAACTTGACGGGCGACGGACTATACAGATAAATGGCGTATCGCCGCGCACTAGAAACTAGAAACGCGATTTGTAACAATGTTGGACGCTTTGTCTTGTAGTAGAGGTGCTCATAGATGAGTTGAGCCCGAGAAGCGCTATGAGTTAAATCTGACTTGTTACTACTGCGGAGGAACAGGAAACCACTGTGTGTCTACACAACTTAATCTGAGCCAAGGACGGAATGTGCTCCACGGAGACAGGGGCTGCGCCAGTCTGAGTGCGCTTCAAAAACACTGCAAAACAAGACAAAAACATGGATAGTAAACTACGCTTAACTTTACTAAACTCATCTCCAATGTCTTTGATATGTGTTTAACTTTTATGGTAATATAATTGTAGTAAAAACACTCCGGGATTAAAAACCCTATCTTCATCCTAATATAAGTAGATTTAAATGCAATGTTATCACTAGGGACCTAAGCAAAACGTTATTAGTTAATAACAGTTTATAACTAAACAAGGGATTAAGTTACGCAATAACCTCGAAGCCGCCTGAGCCATTTACTGCAGCGCTTTGAAGTCGAATTTAGTTGTAGACGATCCTCCCCGAGTTGTTTCAAGGCTGTGGCGCCGCGTTGTGATCAAGCACTGCAAATACATTTTTATTCATCACTTATTATAATATTAATACAATGTTTTAATGATTTTTGTTATGTTAATTATAGAGGCATAATAATGTTGAATTAATAATAGCAATATTAATGTTATAATGTATAATTTGTTTCACATAATTTCCCCAGATCTTGACAACATGGCCACAGCTACAGATGGCTGTATTCAGTTCACCCGACATGCGGGAGACGTCTTGTTTAATTTCAACCGACTCCGAAGCCGAAACATGCTCACGGATGTCACCATTCGTGTGGATGGGCAACATTTTCATGCTCACAAAGCAGTTTTGGTGGCTTGCAGGTATGATCACAGACTTGAACAATATTTAGATAAAGTTTTTATAAGATATTGACACATTTATTGCTCCATAGTGGATTCTTCTACTCGGTTTTCATGGATCCAGAGAATGTGAACCTCAGATCTATCACTCTGGACTCCCGAGTGGACCCAAAGAGCTTCTCCATTTTGCTGGATTTCATGTACACATCGTGTCTCAATCTCAATGACAGTCACGTCTTAGCCACCTTAAATGTGGCTCTGTATCTACAGATGGAACATGTCGCAGACACCTGCCAGCGCTTCGTCAATGCCAGGTACATCACTGCACTTAAGCAGCTGTAATAGGCTTGAGTTTATTGTCTTATTGTAAATATGTCTTTAAAGGCACCCACCATTGCAGACTGAAGATGGCCTGCCTGCTTCTACACCAGCTGAGACAAACCAGAGTTTCAAACATTCTGCTATTGAGGAGTGTAGAAACTATTCCCCCAATGTTTTTAGAGGAATTAACACCTCTAATTCTTACCAAGTCTATAATGACCACTCAGTGTCTGAGGGAAGCGGTAAGGTCCGCCCACTTCCCAGAACAAGTACTTTTTGCTCTAACACAAGCCTGATGGGACTCCAAAATTTCTCATCTATAATCCAACTTGCCGGAAGCTTTCAGGAACCAGAGACTCCAATGGAAGACAATGTGCACCATCCTCAGGCCAAATACTTAAGACTGTCCCCTGGCTTTGACAAACCCCTTATCTGTAGTCCTCAGAGTCCTTTAAGGTCTGACGGACAGCCCAACTCGCCCACAGAGTCCAGCAGTTGCAAGAATGCAGCACTTAACCTGAAAGAACACTGCCCCAAAGAACCCAAAGCCCACAACTGGAAAAAATTTAAGTTTATCCTGATGAACCAGACATCAGATAGCAAAGAGACACAAGAGGAAAACACAGGAAGTGATTCTCCAACACACAGTCTGCACAGCATCGAGTCGAGTGGGCACCATGAAAGTGTGAGTGAAGACGGACTCAGCGACCAAAGAGATGAAGTAAACCAAAGCAGTTGTAGCAGTATCAGGTAACTGTTTCATCAGGCACTAAATGACATTAGGAGCATGCAAAGGCCCCTGTAGTAACTAATTATATTGTGACTATAACATAATATTTTCATTTTCCTGACAGCTGTGAAAGCCCTCAGCGTCTTTCTCCAGATTTAGTATCCAGTGACAATACCCCCAGACTGCACTATTCAAACTGTGGTATGTGCCTTATGTTTATATGTTCAAAGTTATGTCACATTTTGATTTTGCTTGAATGATTAATTTGCAACTTCCTACCTGTAGAAAAAAACACGTACTTGTGCAATGGTTGCGACCCGCATTTTTCGGAAGAAGAATCTCTACGAGAGCGATCAGTTGGAGCCCACAGTGACAACAAGCCATACAAATGTGACTGCTGCCAAGCCTCGTTCCGATACAAAGGCAACTTAGCCAGTCACAAAACCGTTCACACAGGTACAAACCACTTAAATCAAGTAAAAAATAAATAAATAAATCAAGTTATTTTAATGGATTGTGTTAATTAACCGATAAATCCTTCAGGGGCAAAGCCGTACCATTGTAACATCTGTGGAGCGCAGTTTAATCGACCGGCCAACCTCAAAACCCACACACGCATCCACTCGGGAGAAAAGCCATTCAAGTGTGAGACATGTGGATCCAGATTTGTACAGGTAAGACTTAGACTTAGACAAACTTTATTGATCCACAAGAGAAATTACTTAAAAGAAAAAAAAAACTGTATTTACTTCCATTAGCATTCATATAGTATGTGTAAGTCTTCTCATGTTGCTCATAGCTAAGTGGAAATGATTGTTAAAGTAGTGTTATTGAATGACAATGTAAACACTTAGAGTACTGACCACTTCCCGCTATTTAATATTTTGACATAAATGCAACTTCTACTTTTATTGGTTCCTAATTATTATGTGCTTATGTTTAGGTGGCACATCTCCGTGCCCATGTCTTAATACACACGGGAGAGAAGCCATACCCATGTGAGATTTGTGGTACTCACTTCCGCCACCTACAGACGCTCAAGAGCCACATGCGCATCCACACTGGAGAGAAACCATACCATGTGAGTGCCTGGTCCAGCCCTTTATCCACTCAGACTGCATAAAGATTAACCCTAGTGACCCTGTGATCCCTACATATACTATTAAGGCTCTTAAACATAAAAGGTGCTGTACGTGATGTTTATCGTCTTAAAAATGTATAAACAGTTTGCAGTGGTCCAAAGTTATTCCTCACTTACATTATGCATTCAGAGCATCCTAATAATTCACTCAAATTCATTCAAAGCTAATAACAAGAAGCATGCTGACAGCGCTCTTCCTGATTATTGCACAACAAACCGCTTTACAGTTAAATGGCAGTTACGTTTTGAGCACCAGAGCTACTCATACAATATATCTGTACAGGGGCAAGACAAAATACATAAGAAAAAAATCGGGTACAGGGCCTTTAGCTTCTTCTCCATAATTTGCCATGATTGTGCGGTGGCAAAAGTGGTTTATTTATTTATTTATTTTTTACAGTGTGAAAACTGTGATCTCCACTTCAGACACAAGAGTCAGCTGAGGCTCCACCTGCGGCAGAAGCACGGGGCGGTGACCAACACAAAGGCCCAGTATCGGAGGGGCTCCAGCGGTCCAGACCCAGCCCTACTTAATGCTTGCTGAAAATATATCAATTTGATTCAGTGTATTTTTAAAGAATGCTCATCAGTATATGTAAGCTTTATGCCCGTGTAGCGAAACCAGATCATATTATGACTTAAATGTGAATTTTAGCTGGTACTATATTTTACACATAATGAAATGCAGCACTGAAGGGCTAATTTGTTTAAAGAAATTCTGTTACAGTTAAGGTTTTGAGATCAGTGCAAAGCGGTGGTTAAAAAAAGCTGTTTTGATATATATATTTTAACATGGCCATCTGATAGCATCTTATGAATGTATGTATGTACAGATGTATAAAATCTTATTTTATAGTAAATGGTACAAATTGTTAATATACGCAAAGTTTTGTAAATACATTGTATGCCTTTTTGCCCTGTTTTGTCGCTCTTTCTTTGTATTTTTGCACATTCAAAATGTAGTAAATCATTTTATTTTTTTAAAAAACACTGTATTTTTACTAAACTATGCTCTTGTGTTAAACATATCTGAATGTATTTTATGGTGCTTCATAAGGTCCGATTTTGGGAGGGATTATAAAAATGTGATTGTTTTCTAGCCTTACATGTCTCAGACACATGTCAAACTCTAGAATGAAAGTGCCATACAGTCATGCACCCCTTAACCTGATGTTACACGTTGCTGTTCTAATTTTGCGTCTAATACTCAAGGCCTTTAGTCCGGTACAACAGTGGTTCATTGCTTTAGAAGCTAAATTTGCGTGTGTTGCTATACAAAGTGCTCAGGAAAACCTCTATAATGTAAGCATATGCCTTTGGTATTGTACATATTTTCAACAAGAGAATAAAATCTATATCTCATTGCACTGCCACGTCATTGTTTATATACATTATTCTAATTATTTTGTCATGGATTTGCGTGTGCGTGTACCGTATTTGTATGTGTAGTGCCCTCTGCTGGTTAATTATTTTAAAACAACACATTGTTAAGTTCACCTTTAAGTGATTCAAAAGGTGGAATTGACAGGATTCCATTAAATATTGCTTTGTAAAAACAGATAAGTTCATTAAGCTTTAATTAATTTATATTTTATTCATTCATTGTTCTTTTGGAGACCAAGAGTGCAGGCTGAAAACTTCTTCATGAATCCAACTTAATAGTTCTGGCTTAGTGCTTATTTGTCCCCTAGAAAAGCCCTATACTACGTTGAAAGTGTATTATTTATGTAAAACATTGGTAACAAGTAGCTATGGCAGATCTAATCTCACTTACGAATTGATACACATACTTATGACAGTGACAAAAACAATGGAAAACAAACCAAAAAATTATATAAAAAAAAAAATGTTTTGAACAGAAAGAAATTTATAGAAGCAATGTAAAAGATAAAATAAAAATTTTAAAGTAATGTGTAAAGATGGTAAGGTCAACCCTCTTTGTCCAAGATGGATTTCACGTCAGCAAACACCTGTAAAACACAAAGACACAAGATTTCAAAAGTGCAACAATTAAACCTCAAGCTACATAGAACATTATTTTACAAGATATATTTTTTAGTCACTGTTTTGAATCAAAATATAACAAAGATAGCAGGACATGGTAGGGATTTATGTTCTCTAATTTCTATAAATGTATCTAAACATTAGCTTAATGTTTCACATCGCAAATTGCATACACAAGCTAATTTTTCCATCTAAATTCTTAAAGGAGCTGTATGTAGCCTGTTCTCGTACAGTTTTAAGAAAGGTACTACAATAACAATTGAACCTTGGTTGCTAGTGCCTTAACCTGTATCTAAAGGACACATACAAGTTTTCTTCATTCTCAGTATCATATATTGATGCAGCAGAAGCACTGATTAACATTTTTCTGCAGGGGCTGTGGTTTAGCTAGCAGTGATTCAGGTCAGAGAAAGTCGTTTTAGATTTTAGAAGCATTGAAACTGGCAACCCAAATGAAGGACTCAAGTGAGGCTCAGTCTGCTTTCTGACTGGATAATCGTTTTGAGAATCAAAACACAATACTTATAATCAAAAATTAATTCTAATTAAGTCATATCAGTAAACATTATATTTGTATCTGGGGACATAGTTAGGTCATGTTTATGGAATTTAAAATATAAATTTACATACAGTTCTTTTAACTGCACACACACACACACGTTCTGAATGTCTCTTTCACCAGGAACTCACCTCCTCAACAGAACGAGAAGCGTCCACTGTGCGCACCTTTCCCTGTTTTTCATACAGATCGATGATAGGTCGGGTGGATTGCAAGTAGGTTTGGATTCTGCATCAGAGAAAAAAAACATTATTAAGGTCAGACGGAGACACGGGAGACTCGAAGGAGATGAGAAGTGGGTCAAAAATGCGCAAGCAGGTGTCTGACTATTGTTAAATAGGTCATGCCAAAATGAAAATACTTAACACAAGAGTAAATGCTTCATCTGTCAGCTCACTGTACCTTTTCTGCAAACTTTCTCTGTTGTCATCTGTGCGTCCACTGCTCTTGCCTCGTTCTAGACACCGGTCAATGCAAACCTGAGAGTACAATACACAGTTTTGAATTGTCCTTAAAGGTATGCAATGCAACTTTTTTTGGTTGACCATTTCATCACCATTTCGTCTCCATGGAGATGTTATTGCTTTACCTGGAAAAGCAATAACATCTCCATGTTATTGCTTTACCTGGAATTCTGAACAGTGTGGAATTATATTAATCTATTTGTATTACAGGTGTTTTACTGCTAAAAACTACCTTGACAAAATGCATTCCTACTGTGAGCAGAATGGCCTCTCTACAGATCTGACAAGTAACCTGACCTATTGGCGTCACCTGTCTGTCAGAGATGAGTTTAATGACATACTGTTGAACATTCAGGCACACAAATTTCTATGGAGACAAGCAGGTGGCAGACCCTTCACTCTTCACCCTTCACCAGAAAATGTACATAGTTTTACTCATTTTTGTTTCTTTTCATACTTTTCATAACTTACATACAACATACAATATAATAAAACAGCTAAAACAATATTTAATAATACAATTAAAATGAAACAAAAGCAGACTTTTCTTGTAGGGCCTTAATGTTATCAAGTGTTATTTTATGGTACTGACCTCATTGCTACAGTCAAAGAAAAGCACAAATTTGACATCAGCTTTTCCATTCATCACGGAATTCCATCCCTGAAGGTTGTCCTCGTTACGTGGAAATCCATCTATGAGGAATCTGAACTTCTTCTCATCTTTCTGCATGGTCTCTTCCATTGCCTTAAAACATAATCCAGTTGTGGGAGAAAATTAACAAATTTAACTAAGCTACAGATACAATGTGTGTGTAATTTTTGTAGTAGTTCAATTTTACTTTTAATACATTTAAGACATACCTGCTTTAAAAGGTTGATTGTAATCTCCACAGGAACAATTTTTCCCTCCTTGATGTAGTTTGCAATAAGCTGCCCATACTCAGAGCTCTCTCTGGCTCTCTCTGCCCTCAGCAAGTCTCCAGCCGATAGGTGAGTGTAGCCGTAGTTCTGTAGGTTACATGTTAATATGAGTTTTGTTCATTTAAATCAATTTAATCAACACAAGTACAGCTCCCCTTCTAGCATAGCTCAACATTTGTTATTAGCATTTAATAGAAACTGTAACAACAGTGCCATACACTTCTCGCTCAGACTCTACTACTAAAGCTCTACACTCTTGCCATTATTCAGTCACCCTGTGATGGTAAGATACTTAAGCCACAGCTGCCCTGGGGTAGACTGGCAGAAGCTAGGCAATTCATCTGTGCAGTCGGCCAAATCAGATCTTTAGTCATCATGGCTAGCTATTCTAAACTATACTGGGGACAATACAAATAGCTAAATGACAATAATGGGAAAATATAGTAATCTGGAGAATTGTTCAAAGTCTAATTGAGTTGCAATTTGCACTACTGATTGTATGATATTTTGAAAGCATGTGGAAGTCAATAACAATCAGTTCAGAAAGAAAACAATCTTGTTTCTTTCATCTTGACTTTTGATCAATGCAACACACGTTGAAGACGAAAATATGCCTTGGCTGGTGTCAAGTGTCAGATAAGTACATGGCAGAATGTCAAATGCATGATTTCAATGGGTGTGTTCAGATTGACTTTACAACCAGGACCTGACCTGTCTCACACACAGGTTTGTTGAGATAGAGGCTGGTGACGTGTATGATTCATAATCTTTATACAGTACTCCATGGTATGATCACAGGGAAACTGTGGTTGTAATATCATAGTAGTACAGCCAGAATGACAAGACTTGTGTCTAATTAAATCAGTACAATGCCTCCAGCTCAAGTAGGTATGCACAGATGCTTCGCAGATATAGTCCGTTATACTTTTGAAGTGATTACCCACAGGATTTTGTATCCTGAATCCTAATGCTAAGTGCTACGTGGCTAATTCGGACATATTTAGAGGACAACCGGAAGTCAAATACACACGAATTGTGCATGAAAACCAAAACGTACAGATTATGGACGACCAGCTTGAAATGAAAGTGGCATTATCCCACAAATGTGACGAATATACAAACGAGAGTCTGATGGTTTCATTGTCTTCGTACCTCTACTATTTTAGAGCACTGGGTCCCTTTACCGGCGCCAGGCCCGCCCAACACAAAGACCACCTGCGGCTTCATCATCAGCGCCACCTGGTTCAGCAAACGAGACACCCTCTCAGACCCGAACCCGAAGAAACGGCCGAACATACACTGGCCCCAGCACCGGAGGGACAGAGGGCAAAAATATGAAAGGCTGGTCGATGAATGCGTGTCAGCGGCGACTCAAACGGCAGTGCTTCCGCTATTGACACCGACAGCCAATGGGAGACTCATCTCACCATGACGCAAGGACGCAGGCACGCCCACCTGCACTTGTTATTTTTTTTTCTATGCAGAGCTCGGGTGACGCCCCGCCCTGGTTTCTTCAGCATCAGCACCTCCACACGTCTACCTACCCGCGGCTGGAGGATGCTCCGGCACTGAACTAGTACCGTGGAAACCACGCAAAGACGGGAAGTAACCAAAACACGGTGTGGGTATTTTTTCTGCTTTATTCTGATCATCTTTGCTGCCTCGGTGCCTCCATTCACGATGCACCATTCATGCATCTCTAAGAATGGAAACACAGTGTCCAGGACGCGCTAAAAGCCCAGCCGCAAACCTGTTTACTCGGACGGACCTCAAGGTTTTTGTCTGCATGTAGGTCGAAGCCAGGATGAGAAGGCTACTGTCCCACTTTTGATGTGAAATACGGGAGAAAGCGAGCAAACAAAAGGCAATCTGACCCGCTCCTCTAGCGCACCTGTCTGCCCTGTCGCTGCCTGACATGACAGCGGCGCGGAGCCGGGAGCACAGCAGCAGGATCAAGGGGCAAGGAGTGGAGCAGACTGGGACCGGAGAAGGAGGACGCGCGGCAGACGACCAGCTGAAAGGCCGACTTTCAGTTTGTGGGGACGAGCTCCAAGGGCAGTGCGGCACAGAGCAGGCAGACCGGGGGGAGGAGGCTGCGGAGAGCTGTGATACCTCTTCCCCTCAAAGATCATCCCCCACATATCATGCTAGGTGCTTGTGTGGTTCGTCTTTTTGTCCTACCTCTCCCTCAGTAGCGATGATTTAAACTCTGTCAAGTACACTGGTGAAACTAAGGGACTAATGTCCATACAGTGCAGAAATCTTTTGCTGCCTTCTTCTGTGGTACTGCTCGTTTTGCTCGCCTGCGCAATGGGCTGCCTCCAGAGCATCGCCTGCAAGCCCCGCATCAGACGGGAAAACATCGTGGTGTATGAAGTGTCAGCCTCTATCGACCAGTGTCCTACGGTCATAGAGGAGAACTCCCCCATCGTGCTGCGCTACAAGACGCCCTATTTCAGAGCTTCAGCCGGTGTAGTGATGCCTCCAGTCCCCCGCAATGAAACATGGGTAGTCGGCTGGATTCAGGCGTGTACACAGATGGAGTTCTACAACACTTATGGGGACATTGGCATGTAAGTGGTTCACCAGACAGTCTGACCCCTCAACACCTTCACACAAATAGGACTATGGGCCTATGAGAGCCAGGCCCAATTAAATCTGATCATATTAAATATTAATAATAAAACTATTTACTTATCCTTAAGGAACTGCTGTAAGCACAAATAAGTAGGCTATATTTTTAGAAATTTTGCATATTCAGAAATAATATACAGTAGGCCCATAAGGATTTGCATTTTATTCTATAACAACCTGGGATTTTCAGTGTATCTCAAGAGGCTCTATTATTGTTTCCATGGCTACATAAACCACATCTCTATTCAAATGCCTGGGCTCATCATCTGTCTCTGCAGGTCAAGCTGGGAGCTGCCAGAGCTGCGTGAGGGGCGGGTCAAAGCCATCAGTGATTCGGATGGCGTTAGTTATCCCTGGTATGGAAACACCACCGAGACTGTGACACTGACAGGTCCCACCTCCAAACCATCCCGCCTCACAGTCAGCATGAATGACAACTTCTACCCCAGCGTCACATGGGCTGTCCCCATCAGCAACAGCAACACCCCCATGCTCACCCACATCACCCGAGACCAGAGCTTCATCACCTGGCTCGTGGCTATGAACACCATCACAAAGGTAAAATATTCTGTGCACTGAGGCAGTTTGAAAAGTGTAAATAAGCTTCAGTTCATTAAATTTGAATTGTATTTTTTTTTACCTTTTGACTTCATGTGTAATGTTAAATTATTTAACCTCCTGCATTTTACTGCAAATACATATTAGCTGCAAGGTCTTCAAATTCATCATGGTTTAGAACTTATACTCTACGTCTACGCCCTTCAATGTGACTGTGGAACAAAGACAGGTCTATATGAAAAGTAAAGTTAGATATATCATGTTATAATGTTAAACAAAACAACAAAATCACCAATCAAAAAATAGGACAAGAAATAGGGCTTTATTAAATAATAGTAATGTCCAGTGTGTATTTACAGGAGAGAATCGTGCTGCAGACAGTGCGCTGGCGGATGCGAGTGGATATCGCGGTGGACCCTGACATGCCTCTGGGCAGCCGAGCCTCGCTGGTGGGACGGCCCTATCAGGAACAGCCACATATACTCAACTACCAGGAGCCCATTCCCCCGAACGCACTGGGCAGGCCCAATGCCAATGATGCTCAAGTACTCATGTGGAGGCCCCGCAGGGGTGCACCACTTGTTGTCATCCCTCCAAAAATCAGTGAAAGCATCTCTCACATGAAATAATGATTGTTTTATCAGAAATGCAGGATGTGAGAAGAAACTATGGATCAGGGAAAGTGAAGAGACTGTTTAAGATGGTTTAAGATAAACAAAGCTTCAAGAGATTTACTTGGAACATTTTACAAGAGTGCGTTTTAGTAAATTGACTCAGGTCAAAGGTCACTCACAGAGTGTGGACTGCTTTAAAAGCTCTATTGCCATTTAGAAATACAATGTTTTTTACTGAACCACTGAGGTATTGTCCCCAGACTGAACTGCATCTTGCATCCTTATGTAGATCTAATTGCATGAACGGGCAGAGGCTGCTCGTGAGGAGCAGCAGAAAAGCATTTGTTTTGTTTAAGTTGTTACCTGGAGACATTTTGATTGCAGGCTGTAAAACCTCATCAGCGCCAACCAAGGCCTTCAGTCACTCAGTTATGTTCACTATGTATAAGACAGAAAACAGTATTATACAGATTTTAGGTAAAGATTTAACTCATGCTTCCATCTGATTGTATGAAGAACATCCACATGGCATAATAGAAAACTAAACCTGCCACAGTTTCCCAGGACTTTTGCTAAAATACCAAAAGAATTCAGCAACTTGTTTTAAACTCACTTCTCTTTTGGCTAGTAAATAAATGTGGTCAATACGCCTTTGATAAGTGCAGTGTAAATGACTTGGACATGTGCCATACAACATTTTCAAACCAGGCTTTGATTACAGTTAGAACAGGGCAGACCATCCATTTTTTACACTCAGGGGATCCAAAGGGAATTCAAATGTTTGCTTGGAACTACATAATAGTAATTCTTTTAATACAGACCTTTACTATATTATTTTGTGAATGAGCAACCACTGTAGAGAAACTAACTTCTGAGAAAAGTAGTAATATATTCAGTAAGTGAAATGCTTAGATTATGCATTCAATATACAGAGATCAAATGTTTCAAGCATTTCATTAATTTATAATTAAAAGTGTTCTTAAGGGCTAATATCTGGGTTTGTGACCCACATGAAAGCAAGATTGTAAGCTACATCATCACTTTGTAATTAGCAACTAAAATGTCTATGAATGTCCAGAGGTACATCAATATTTTGCAAACTAAAAACCTATGTTACAACGTATTTTTTATTTTTTTGCACAGACCCTAGGCATTACACAGTATGTTATGTTGTGGCCAGTGTCTCCTCAGTGACTCACAGTCCATCTGCGCCTCTCCACAGGTCCACGCTGCACCTTCACCATCTGTCCTCTCTTGTCCCATGACTGCACCCTCAGCCCAAAACACACATCTCACATCCACAACTATGCAACAATTATTGTGTTGTCAAGAAGAAAACATTTTGTGTTCATTTCATGGGAGTAAGTGCTGAATAAAGATGGCTACTTCTACTATGGTGAGAAACGGGTTTGTGAATTCAGGGTGTCTGCTCATGTCACTGTGGCTCATCCAAGCATCTGTTGCTATAGAGACCGAGTTGCTTTCCCCAAATGTGCAGCGACTGTAACAGAACATTTTTTATAAGGGTGTGCCTCGTGTGTGTGTGCTTGTGTTTAGTATCACTTTGATGCCACATGAAAGCTCACAGCTCATAGATTGATTATTAAAGGTCTTTAATTTATTCATCTCTTTTGCATTTAAAAAGAAGAACGTACGATTCAAATACTCACACTGTGAGCAAAAAGGTTAAAACTGTCATCCTGTCTGATCCCATATCATAGGCACAGGCAGACACAGGTAAAGTAATTCCCTTAATGACATAAAATATGTAAAATAAAAGCCCTTAAATAATACAAAATAAATAGATTACCCTCTTATATCCACTGATCATACAGTTCAAATGCAGGTTGATTTTTCTTGTATAAATAAATAGAATTACAAGAACACATCATATATAAATTCTGTACGTATAGTACATACATCCACATGTTGTGAATTTGACAATTATAGAATATTACATATTCTTTTCACTATTTCCAAAATTGTTGTGTATTGACAGGAACCTAAGTAACTAACACATAGTTTAAAGACTTCCAGTGAAAAATAAAGTTAACACAATTTTAATTGCAATAATAATAAAAAAAAAAAATTTACCCATATCCCTTGTGAAACAGCAACTCAACAGTTGTAACAATAGGCTATGTTTGTTGCACATTTGCAACTTCATACTTTCTGTCATACTGTAATTGCACTAGTCGAAGGTATTTTGACCTCATAACTGTAGAGAAATGTGGATGCAATGACCAGCACTGTCCCAGTGAAGAATACACTGAAAAACAGACAAGAAAAGAAAATCTTATTACAGCAGTTTGTAAGCCATTTTGTTACATAACGTCCATAATTACATTGTTGGATTGAAGTCCGCTAGTATGAAGTATGAAATTAGGGTTGACACAATGATAGACACAGAAGTTGCAAAACCTTTCAGGATGTTGTCTGCATATTTGATGACCACTGCTACAACCAAGCCCCCAAAAGCCTGCAAGTACAAATGGGACAGAGTTAAATTAAATAATTTTACAGCTCATGAGCTAACAGCAGCTCTTGTCCTTCTTCCAAGAACCTCCCCAAAATACTTATACATATTATCTTACATTTGCTTCATCACATGCCTATTTCTATTGTAAATGTATAGCCTACTTTAAATGCCTAACTTGATGCACTAATAGGTGAATAATGGTTTATATTTACAGGCATGCACCTGTGCCCAAGTTAAGGCTAGCTGTTGCTGTTATATTGTCTCAATTTCTTGCAGCCACAAACAGGAGTTGGTTTCTGCCATCTGAAACCCCTGTTAGAGACACTTGAAAGTCGTGTAATCTCACCTGTAACATCACGACCACACAGGTGACGACGCTGTAGCCCTGAAACATGCCAGCCCTTCTCACACTCCCTCCATCAACTACCAGCATCCCTACAAAGCCCAGGAGAAAGCTAAAGAAACCTGAAGAAGAGGGGAAACAGTTCATCTAATTTTTGTACTTTTTACAAGTGCAATCTCACAATTAGTCGTAATTTGGTGTGGATTAAAAGACAGCACATATTTTAAGTAAAAATAATTTTAGCCTAAAATTTTCAAACAAAATGAATAGCAAAATACATGTGTGAGTCACAGTAATAGATAAAAGATTTGTTGGACGTGTTACAATTTATAACCACTAGAGGATGCCATGTGTCACCTAAAACTACTGTCCACTTTCACTGATGAAAACATCCCATGCACAAACCCCCACTCCCTGTTCCCACGCCCCTGTCCTAAAGTCTTCTCCTTTCACTATAGCACTCTCTCCTGTTCTTAATGACAAGGAGCACAGCGCAGTATAAAGACATCCCACTGTCATCTTATGACCCCTGACCCCTGCAGAGCTTTTGTCACATATCGTAAAACAAGATGACCTCAATTCTGAAGATGAACAATGATGAGAGAGTAGTGAAGGAGCGTTGAATTAGCGTTGAATTTCAATAGAGCTTGAGCTTGTAAGACCTGACAGGTGTCTGTGCAAAAATCCAAATGTAAAACCGAAATAAGAGGTTTGGGATAAAATGGGGTGATAAAGGAGAAATGTAACTTTATAACACAAGACCAAGTACATTATGACCTTTATATAAGTGCACAGTGAAATTTGAAGTTAGGATAAAATGTGCTGTGACAAGCTACTGATAAAGAGATTCTGTTACTTTGTTTCCAGGCATTTAATATTTCCTCTGCTGTTACTGGTTTATACATTTTTATTCATCTTTTTCATCATGCTGTTTTGAAATTTAATATGATGGATTTATGGCCATACCCTCCAGTATGACCAAAAATATGCAGTGCAATAGTACAATATACATGCTGAAAAATGACTACAAGTCTTGACTCTAAGGACTACAACCATATGCAACATTACACCTAGGCCTTAATTTGAAATCAGTAGTCATAGAAAGTTTTTGGTGTTGTGACCAAGAGTTGGGACAAAATAGATACCTGATCCTACCTATTAGTTTTCATTTTAATTTCAGTTGCTGGATTCACCAAAATATTTCCTTAATCATTTACCCTCAAAAATCAAGAGCAAAAATGGCTTACAACCCTCGGGAACATCTGGGTACAGGGCCTGGTCACGTCAGCATATCCCTAAGGCTTGATCACAAGGCTAACCATTACAAATAGCCATGGATGAATAATCATTGTTACATTCATCTTAGATTATTTTGCTCACACAATAGACTGTATAAAGAAGTGGAATAATGGAGTGTGACTTCACCCATAGCATTCTTCTCTAGTTAAATGAAGCTCACAGAGGCTAGTGGCTAGGAGCGAATTTGGAGCCAGTTCTATATTAGGAAAAGCAATTTATTTAAGGAGAAAATAGTGGAATAAAAACACCAGGATTATGCACTAGTAGAGTGTGTTAATACAAATATTGACAGCAGCAGTTGACGGCAGCAGTTATGGAGAGTGGGGCGACATTTTTTTGAATACTAAGTGAACTGGAACCAATATCGATGGAGCCAGAATCGCCCCCATACACACTATCTATTTGGAACACAGCAGCTAGTGGGTTAGCTATGTCCAATCTATGGTTCTCACACATATGCTTTGGATAGTCAGACACATTTATTTAGACCTTTACCTTTAAAAAAATACTTTTTAATGTATGACTGAAACATCATACTGAGCTAACATTATTTTAACTTTGTCATTTCCACTTACCCAGTTGTATGTTTCTAAGCCAGATGCTCTGTTTGGTCTCTTTGAGGATCTTCTCAAAGTAAACTCCTGCAAATCCACTGGATATGCAGGCCATTAGCACAGCCATCAGCCCCACAAACCGTGAACTGGCAGACAGCACCTTCTGTTCTGAGTCCCCCGTAGACTCTGTGGGCCACTGCAGGGTCAAGCACACCAAAGGGCAGAGTTCAAGAGTCAGATAATTACCACAGAACACCTGGGCACACCTGTACCTGTACCAAAGTGACTCCAGTCATTAGGATAAGCAGTGACAGCCACTGGTAGAAACCCAACTTCTTTCCCAACATTGAGACGGAGAAGAGCGCTGTGGTGAGGATCTTTAACTGGTATGTGACCTGTTTATGATACAGAGAAAATGCATCAAAAGTTTAATGTGAAGGCAAACCAATAGCAGCTCCATGGAGACAGGCATGTGATGAATGCTTCACCAGAAAAAGTTACATAATGCACTTTAATTAATAAAACTTATTTATAGTTTAATTATTGACTTGTAAATTTGGCTTTAATTTCCATTTGAGGTTCTGAGTTGACTCTGTAGCTGTGGGCCTGAAGTTTACTGGACAGTAGACAGGAATAGCATATTTACTATAGGCAAATCCTCAATGGTAGAAGATATAAAGCTTGGTTAAGGTTTCTAAAACAATAGAGAAGTCCCTTGGTTTTGTAATTCACTGTTCCGATGTTCACATTACAGATATACCAATGTAGGAGTAATGGAAATGGAGAATGACTAACTTATATGATTTGAGTTGAATGTTGTAAAAGTGGAAAGAGAGGCGGCATATTTGAGAGTAACCTGATAGGTGGCTGCATCCAGGTTAGACAGAGCCACATAAAGAAGATTGTTCTGCAGTGTGTAGATCGCAGCAGGAACAGCCAATTTCAGTGTGTCTGCTGATTTGTTCACAATCTCCTCCTTCAGATGTTGGTTCAGTGCTCGTACACTCAAATCTGTCAGGGAAGACCATCCAGTGAGCAAATATACAGGCATTTGAGGTACAGCTCCTGTCCTGTCAATGTGTGGAATGGTCTGATGCACCTAGTCTGAGTATAACACTAAAGCTTAACTTGGTTTAACACTCTGTACAATACATGAAAGAAAAATGGCCACTTTTCATTACTTTTATATAGTTTATCAAATCTGATTTGTTTTCAGAATGTCTGCAATTTCAAACTACTACTATGTTATCACTGTTTTAGAACCACCACTTCCAGTAATTTTCAACATATTTTTAAACTTTTCTTTGCAAATTGTTTCTTTATTTAGTGTAAAACTATAATTTATATTTACAGTAGTTATTATCTCATCAACTTAAGTGAAGTTTAAAGAATCATTAAAATCTGTCATATGCACTTTAAGTTATGGGTTAAAATGCATTTGACTGAATGACTTGAATTATTACTTGATTTGGAGGAATAGTACCCAAGGAAAATATGAATTTATTACCTTGTGCTTGTGGGGATTTCATGGCAGCCTGTCTCCATTATGGGGTCCCCATGGATTACATTTTTATCCTGTCCTTAATATTAGATCAACAACAAGTCATGTTATGGGTTGAAAGGTAAGGTTTGGGTTTAGGCTAATTATAGAATTATATAATTAAGTAATAATTAGGGATCAGTTACAGGAGGTGATTGTAAGTCAAGATAATGTCCCCATAAACAAGTGCGTGTGAATGTGACTACCAGATAACTATATAACACTATGCTAATGATAGCAATTAATTTTAATTCCGTGTTTGCTTTGCATGATGGCCTCTACAGCAGAACACAGCGCCATGTAACATAAGACTATATTCTAGAGCAATATGAAAATGAAGGCACAACTCAGTAATAAAGATAAAGTTATTTCTTATCAGAGTAACAAACTGCAATAGGCTCGTACTCTATTAACATTCTTCCTATTCTATACAAACCAGTTACCACAACCAGTCTAGTCTAACTTGTTTGTGCTGTATTTAAAGTATTGCTCTGGGACAGGCTAAGAAGGGAGTTGGAAGATTAAAATATTTGCATACACAGTTTGTGTAAGGTCCCATCATAGGGCAAATTGGGACAAAATAAAATGTTATGATATTGCATTTTTTCCTATACCTTTTGTATTATATAATGGGATAACCATTCATGCATTAAGAGGTAATATTTCTATTATTATTATATTATTAGATTCATCCACACTCCTCATCTTCAAAAAAAAACATCCCTGAAAAGTCAAATGTTCAAAACTGCTTTCAAAACACTGCATCTCATTTTCATATTTTTTTTTCTTTTTTTAATTTGTATTTTGTCTGTTTGAACAGTGTGAAGCGTCAAGAAAAGTGCCATACAAGTGTTAAGAATTCTTATTCTTACTCTTAAGCTTAAGCTTCTTAAATGAAACCTTTCCTGTACTCACAAAGGCAAACTTACTGTTTTGCACAAAGACAATGAGTGTGCACACAGAGATTTTGAGAACTTCGGCGGACACCACAGCTGAAGATGGCAGGTATCTGGGGCCCTCCTCTTTGAGTGTTCGGGAGAAGCGCATAGTGAGGACCAGGGAGGAGGTTTGCAGCACCAGTACTCCCAGTGAGATGTATTTTAGCTTCATGGAGTTAGGCGAGGAAAGCTCCATGGCAGAGGGCGCTTTAGGGGGCGCAAAGGAGCAAACCTGTAGATGCAAAACAAAAAGATCAATTTAGGGGCTGGACTGGCACTAAGGAATACACCTACATATAAAAATGGGATAAAAAATTAATTCAAACAGACAAATTAAAACATTAAAAAAACAAACTACAGAATACGAACACAAATAAAAGACACAACTACAACACCTTTTAGTCAGAGATAAGTATGTAAATAAATAAATATAAAGTGCCTGCTGCAGCATAAAGTGATCACTGCTTGTGGAAAGAAATTTGTGCTGTGGCGAGATGTAGTGCATTTGATGCCATGGTAACCATCAGCTCCACACCTACTGTCCTGCCGACCGAGTGGACCACTCTGTGAAGAGTTCTCTTCTCTTTGGTTGTGACTGTACTTGTTAGGACACTTTTAATAGCACAGCAATAAAAGTTTTAAAGAATCTGTTTGGTATAAAAGCTTTTAGTTTACCTAGGAAGAAGAGCCTCTGGCCTTATTTTTTAGGAATTGCCCTTTTCAGCATATTATATATATATATATATATATATATATATATATATATATATATATATATATATATATATATATATATATATATATATATATATATATATATATATATATATATATATAGGAGTTACACGGTAACTCACACTTTTTATGGGCTGAAGATGTCCGTTCAAAGTTCACCAAACGCCGACAACAGTCTTATATGGTAAGAGGTATGGTAAATGGTAAATGCACAAATACAAAAATAGATGTATGCTCTCTAGATACTTTGATGAGGATATGCGCCTACGCTCGCGTAGAACGTCAAAAATAGATTGGATCCAATTTTCTCAAATCTACGCGCGCAGGACCTGCTGCTCCATAAGCGAGTCTAGCGAGCGGTGTGGCCACCCTCATTCACTTTTGATGAATTCCAAAGATTACGTATCCAAAAGTTGCAGTTTTTGCGCTTTTAGGGCGAAATACGGTGTGCAGTGGAACCAGGCTCTAACTTTAAGTGCGGCTCTGGCTGCAAGACGATGTCAAACCAACTGACACAGTAAAGCAGGAGTTTTTATTTGCACAAGGGAGCAGGGCATCACAATCCCTCCCTTGTTATGCCCAGAGTACGTGGAAAAGAGGTTTTGCTCCATGAACCTTAGCTAGGCTATTTATACCAACATGTGTACGTCTTTTACGCCTAAAACATTAAAATCACTGGACTGGACAACTGGACTGGAGCAAGACAGTCACAAACTGATGTTTATGTATGTATGTATGTATGTATGTATGTATGTATGTATGTATGTGTGTGTGTGTGTGTGTGTGTTTGTGAAACACACACACACATGTATATATACATATATATATATATATATATATATATATATATATATATATATATATATATATATATATATATATATATATATATATATATATATATATATATATATATATATATATATATGTGGGGTTTCATTCTTTACATTATAGGCTACATTCATCTTCTTGACATTTTCGCATTTTCTTGACATCTTCTGGGTTGGTCTCTCAACTCCATGGAAGGAAATGCATGATTGGGGCATCTCTAAACCTTAAACAAGTACACATACAAATACCAAGAACAAGTTATATAGACTACCAGTCAGGAATGTGGCCACTGATACATAGGGCTTCATCACTTCTATTACTGCGTGCACCTTTCATGCGACACACCAATGTTTGTTTTAAAAATTGTTAACAAGAAAACAAATATTTAACACAATATAATCACCAGGACATGGCTTTACAAGGACAGCCCTGACTTAATGTCCCGTATGAGTGACAGAATTTTTAACATGTTTTTTTTGCCTTTTGCCTCTTTCAATCTTTCAAAAATAAAAAATAAAAAACACAACACAGATAAATGTACCAGTTGATTAAAAAAAAAAAACTTACAGTAAAACCGTGAATGTAGCAATGACACCAAACGCGCGACGAATCGTAGAGTTTTCCGTCGTGTATGCGCTCAGAGTGGCGCTGAAGTGTCAACTCCTGGATCCACAGTCCTACTGTGTAAAGGCACTCTGCTCCATCCGCACCCCAGATGTGGGGTGACACCTGCTGGACATGTCCTCTCACACCTGGACAGTTTAAGTCCTCAAACATAATGTCATATTTGAAAGGTCCGCCAGTGCTGTGCACTGAGCCTGTTCTTGTTTTCTATACACTTAAACGTTTCATTCAAGCGGTTTGTGTCCAACATCTCACGCTGCTTTACTTTTTAAAAACATTGACATTTGGCTAAGCTCCCACACAAAACGTTGTCATTCACTGGGTGGCGCTGCAGTTGAATATTCTTAAATTGAACCTGAAGGAGAAATTTCCACGTGGTTCCGTTTTCTTTTGATCTTTTCCTGTTTGTATTTCAGCGAGTAACAGGCGCACAGAAGCATTTAACCTGGCAAAATGGTCCGCAAATTAAAATTTCATGAGCAGAAGCTTCTGAAGAAGGTAGATTTTATAAACTGGGAGGTGGACAACAACATCCATGAAGTGAAAGTGCTGCGAAGATTCCGTATTGAGAAGCGCGAGGACTACATGAAGTGAGACTGTCTTTCTTACATTTAGATAAACTTTTATGGTATCAAAATTTGAAATAGAAAACCCGCGTTTGGCCTGGTTTATAGTTAACAGATGCTAATGTTTTAAGTTACAAACGTACTTCCTATATAGCAAACCCGTGTGAAACCCAATAATTATATAAATTATTTTAACAATTCAGGTACAACAAGCTCAGTCGTAACATCAGAGATCTGACTCAGAAGATCCGCGACTTGGATGAGAAGGACGGTTTCAGAGCTCAGAGCACACACAGACTGTTGGAGAAACTGTGAGTGGATTATTAAAAGCCCCATGTTCCACAAAATAGATTCTTTTAAGAGTTTTAACCCACGTTGTAATACTTACCTACCCAAAAACATACCCAGTCCCGGAGATGTTAGGAAGCAGTATTTTTCAATTTAACAGTTACCTTTAAGCTTTTGTTCAGTAGAGATCGGCAATTCCAAACCTGAAATCATCCAAATGATTTTAGTGGAAAACTCAGTGGAGCATTTTATTACCACATTACATCACAAGGAGTGTTTCTGTTTGAGATAAGAGAAAAAAGCCTAAATATGCAGGACTTGTATATTAAATATGTATAAATTAAAGCTCCAGGTTTTTTTTTGATGAGGATTCATTATAACATAAATCAGAAAATGGCATAATATAGGCCCTTTAAACTATCAGCATAGAGTGATCACCTAATAAACATGGCATTTGTTTATTTTAGATACAACATTGGCTTGATTCCCACCAAACAGAACTTGGCCCTCACTGAGAAGGTCACAGCTTCCTCATTTTGCAGGTAGTATTGGATTTTTAAACATTTATGATCTCTTAAAAAGGAAAAAAAAATATGTAAACCTTGTATGTCATTTATTAAATTCAGGAGGAGACTTCCAAGTATCATGCTCAATCTTCGCATGGCTCAAAACTTAAAAACCGCCATCACATTTATCGAACAAGGACGTATCCTTCACTGCATCTCCCACTGAATTTTTTATTTGTGTAGTGCTATGTGGGTGATGTAATTCGTATTTTTATTTTATTTTTTTTAAATAGCGTCCTTAAATCAGTTTCAGATGTGCGTGTTGGCCCAGAAATAGTTACAGATCCAGCTTTTCTTGTTACAAGGTACAACATTTGAAAAAATACTTTGTTAAAAACTAAAAACTAAATTTGTTCTTGTCTGTATACATGTATCTTGTATTTGACAGGAACATGGAAGATTTTGTAACTTGGGTGGATTCGTCAAAGATCAAGCAGCATGTCATGAATTATAATGATGAGGTACAGCTTGAGTTGATAATTTTGAGATTCTGAAAAAATGCTTGTAAAAACAATTGATTTTATTTTTTATTTTTTACAGAGGGATGATTTTGACCTTGTTGCATAATCCTGCACCCACGTTGAAGAAAAAGGAAGTAATTTTATTGTGCTTTTGAGGACTTACTATCTCAACTACAAGCATTTTGTTCACAAGAAATAAAATCTTGTGTGACGCTATTGGATTAACTATACATATTCCTCTCAAGCATTACAACAGCTGTGGGAAGGCTTCAGAATGGCTTGTGTCTGGATCTTCAAAATAATGAAAATCACAACTGATCCTGCAAGATCCCTCTTTCACACCACTACTGAGTGAGAAACACAAGAGCCATTGATTTGAACCTTTGAATCTTTGGGAGACTTAGGCAGGAGGACTTCCTGGGGTGGAGCGCAGTGTTTGCTCTGAATGTGGACTTGTGCGAACAATGAGACTGCACTTTGGTACAGAGTCTAGTCTTAACACACACAGAAACTGTTGGAAAGTAACTTTTATTTGATAAAGATTTAATCTACTGTAAACATTTCCCTGCATGTTACTTCTCCCACCCATTCAATATGTTAAACACCCACAGTAAGTAAACAACATTCCAGCTTTGCGTGTCACAAGTTACCGCCAAGAAAAATGGCTCAGTTTAATGTAACATAACTCCAGGTAAATTCTGAGCATTAGTGGTCCATTGAGAAGATACATTTAAATGGCTAATTTATAAAACTCAGTGTTTAAGTCCCTGATTGAGTTCATATCAGAGCCACCAGAAGCGTACATAGATGATGAGTGTCAGGACGACCACTGCCACAGCAGCCAGTTTTGCATAAGTTGAGCGAGTGTTGAGATACTTGGCATCACTCTGATACTTCTTTGCTAATGATGACAAATTGGTGGCCTTTGTATCTAAAGCTAAAAAGAGCACATGCATTTTCTCTCTGTATTTGAGTTAGGTACTTAAAAAGCAATCATATTCAACATACCAGAAAGGGCTTCCCCACGTTGCAGAACTTCTTCAATATTGGCAACCATTATTCTCTGGACATCGTGCAACTCTGTGTTGATGCTGCCCAGGTTTCTCCTTGCCCTGCTATCAACATACATCTTCTTTGCCTTTTGGATGTAATTGTCTAAAACAAGAGTTGAATCACTAGAAAGAGGCTTTTTAAGTAAATGTAACAAGTAATACATGTGACCTTACCAAACTCAATGAAAGTGTAGGGTCTAGTGACTGTGCTCACCCTCCTTCCATACTGGTCAAAGAACTCATTGTGGAGGTCATCGAGGTATCCGAAAGCTACCTTTTTTGGGAAGGAAGGCTCGCAAAGGCACAGATAACACACACCCTCTGCAATTAAATAACTGACAAAATGTCACATGAATTAGGATTCTTGATTGTATACAAACATGAATTTAGATGTAAGTATTAGATCTTACTGAAAGTTTAGGTTTCCAGCCTCCAGAGTGCACCGGTCTGGACTCTGAGCATTCAGTCTGCGGAAAAGCTGTTTGGCCTGAGTCTGGTACTGCTGGAGGTCTCTCTCGTACTGAGCAATGACAACAAACCTGTTATACTGGGGTCCAGGGCAGACAACGTATAGACTACTGGTTAAGTGAACCGTCTTCAAAATTGTTCTGAAGACTTCAAAGAAAATATAATTTATTCTGGGTGACTACACACGCAGTACAAATGTGCAGTATGGTGGTCACTATACAATGTTACACATTAATTTGTAAAATACCACCCCCTGTTTAGCTATTACATTATTAACTATTAGGCCATTCCCCTCAAAGCAAGAGGGTTCTGGATTCGACTCCAAAGCCGCCCCTGCGTTTCGTGTGCGTAGTTTGCTCAAGTTTCCTCAAGTCTGGGTGGTTTTACTCGGGGCACTGTTCCCCCATCAACCCAAAACATGCACCACAGGTGAAGTCCTCCAGCTAAGGTAGTTCTAATCAAGCCTAGCTCAACATCGAGATGGGCGACCACTACCACCCAAATCTTATTAAAATCAGTGTGAGACAGCCAATTTTGACAATGAATTGTCCCGGTGACTGCTTTGCAGAGCTGTAACACTGTTGAGATTCATGTGTTACCTGTTCTTCATCTTGAATAGACGCGGCCAGCGGCAGCCCGTCAGCCACTCGGGCCAACATCGTCAATAAAATCATCTCTCTTGCACAGTTACTCTTTGATTAAAACTCCTATCGGGCCTAGGCTGTGACAAATAAGTTACACAGGAATTAAAAAGTTCAGGTCAGGCAACTTTGTTGTAGGAGTGTGCTGAGCGGAAGTCTGTGGTGGGCCGTCAAAATTCTCCCGTGTTGCAACAAACTATTGCAGCATTTTCATCAATATCAAGAAGTAAAGAAGAAGAGAAAAAGCAAGTAAGGTTTATTAGAAACGACACTGTAACATGCTTGGGGTTTTTTTTATGTTATGTTAATTCGTAATCGTAGGTGGTGCGTCTCCGGAGTCACAGGGCTCTGCTCCCTGTGTCCGTGCAGCAGACAGCAGACAGACGGTCGGCATCACCGCTGAGAGGAGGAGAGGAGAGCTGCGGCTTATCGGCTCCATCCGAGCATCTCTGCGCTAAACCAGGACAATGCGCCTGGGCCATGGACGAAACTCAAAGGTAAATTTAGCCTGCATTTACTGTTAACTGTTGTTTCGTCTTCCCTAGATCGGTTTGATGGCTTTTGCAGGGGGGAGAAAATACAGTGTTTATTATTGTATTCAGTATTTTTGCCTAGCTCAGCACAGGACATCCTACGCTGTTGTATTATTTGGATAAAATGCTAAGCACGGGTGATTTTTGGTGGATATTGTTGGCCTTTTCAAAGCATTGTGCTTGGTTATGTGATGATTATGTCAGAACCACCTCACCGGCAGATACTAGTGTCCCGGATCAATCACCCTCTCCTCCAGGACGCAGAGCGCTTCTGTACCACACACATGCACACAGATCATAGGGCACTGTTACTGCGGGACACACGAGGCGTTGGACTAGTTGTACGTGGGCTAATATTTCACAGAAAGCCCCACCTCGAAAGAAAGCACCGGCGCTTGGCACAGCAGCACCATCCGACAGATTGAAAGGCCTCATTGTTGTCAAGCAGCTGGCACCGATCTGACTGGGGTTCCCCAAGAGCAGCCCGTAGAAGGCCCTGTCGTTATGGTCCTTTCTAACTAACTACAGCGCTTTTACATCATATTTCCGACTGCGCCATATTTAATGTGCATTTCTCCAGGTGCTGAGCCCACCTAGAGCAAGCCCAGGGGTTCTCAGCCTCAACCTAGCGAATTACCAAAAGCAGAACGCTTTACACCAAGTTCAGTAAACCACCTCAACAGTTCACACACACAAGCATGTTGGTGTGAAACAAACCTGGTATAAATCTGTCAATCCTGAATTATAGAGGCCAGTCAAGCCTCTGCTAAATGCGCCCGTTTAAATGACTCACAGAATGATAGACCCCCGGTCGATGGTCCTGCTCCATATGCACTCAGTGAAATACATACTGGGAGCATCAATATAGGCTTGTAAATATCAGATTCATCTTCATCTTGAAGCTCTTATATTCAAATCCTCACTCCTGAGGACTCCTGTTAAACAATTATTGCTGGAATATGAAGTGAATAAGCCTACATTAGTTCATGTCGTAGGCCAACATGAAAGTATTCCTCCTGTCTATTGTTGTAGACAACACATGTTTCTCCAGTTTATAAGACGCTCTCCCTCTCACTGTCTTCAGATTTACTATGTGTGAGGCTCAGGGCTGAGGAGACAGACCAGGAGATGGGCTGCACGTCGGCCAAACAGGTGTCTGCGGTACCCAACGGAGAGGAGGAGAACAGCAAAGCCCAGAGCAACGGGGACCTCCTCTCTGGTCAGTCAGCACTCAAGTAATTAAGCTCTCTGTGTACTGTGTTTAAGATGTCATCCTAGGTCTAAAGTGATTCAGTGAAAGGGCAGGCAATGTATATTATATGTCCCATCATTATTGATTTCTTACTATATAAATGATATTTCTGTCTTTTAATCAAAATACATTACCCCTTTGAGCTGAATGTGCTTCATCTAATATTAAATAATTCATGCTCAGTTAATAGTTTGTCTTATTGGTAAATAGAACTTTGCACATAGTGACTAATTAAAATACAACAGGCTTTAAATGAGTGTGGCATGTAAAATGAAGCACATAAAACCTTGAAGATGGAGGATGATTATCAGACACTCCTGATCTGAGGTGAGAGCATGACTGCACCTACATTTCAATAACATGATGTGTCGCTTTGTCACAGATGAGTACAAGATGAAAGCAGTGGAAAAAGTAAAGTACATCAGTGGAGAAGAAGGAGGAGGAGGCGACAGCCAGGACAGCACGGTGGGACATTATTTATATATTTATATATATATATATATATATATATATATATATATATATATATATATATATATATATATATAAAAGGCATTTGACTTGATTCTTTTATTTAAAAAAATACAAAAGCTGCTATTCTTTTTGCATTATAATGAAAACACATTATGATTATACAGGAAAAGAGTGCTCTGCTTGGAGCAGGTCAACAGCTGGATCAGACCGAACCCAATGGGGATGGCAAGATCCTGTCAGTGTTAAACATTAATATTATATTTGTGTATTAGTCAAGTGTTAGTACATGAGACTCAGTATGTGTGTGTATAATGTGGTCTCAGGAGCATCCACTCGTCTGAGAGCCAGCAGGAGTTCTTCAGGATGCTGGATGAAAAGATAGCAAAGGTAAAAGTGATAGTTTATTACACTTGTACTTAACATGTATCATAAAGGTGCACTAAGTAACTTTTCTGGTGGATAATTTGTCTCATACTGAGGTCTTTGAATGTCTTTTATTATATTATTATTTTTCTATACCATTAGATGCTCAACACTTGGACATCATGAAAACTAAAACAGTGTCACTCATCACGCGTATATCCAATACAGTATTCGCAAAGCAATGTCATGTACATTACACATGATCGTATTTACCATTTGCGTGTAGACCAAGTGCAGAATATTGCTTCTCTCTTTGCTGTGAAGGTACTTTCTGCTCATAATGCAACTGTTACCGCTCTCAACAAACTCGAGTCATGTGATCCACCTTGGTAAAAATGACTGTATTACAATGTATTACTTTTTGACATTCTTTAGTGCTTTTAAACAATATTTATATTAACAAAATATCATAAACTTAAATAATTGTCTCACTAAAAATAAAACAAAACTGCCTCATTTGCAGCACAACATGCAAGTTTAATAATGTACTGTACAGTGGAACATTCCAGGCAAAGTAATAACATCTCCATGGACACAAGCAGGTGGAGAAAACAACTAAAGTTTCACAGTGCACCTTTTATTTACAAGCACAGTTAATGATGTTACATGTTGTTTCAGGGAAGAGACTACTGCTCAGAAGAGGATGATCTGACATAGCACAGAGACTTCAGCCATAAAAGGGACTGCACCGACAGTCACACATTTGGTCCTGGTTTTGTTGTGACCACTCAGCTCATGTACGCACCAACTACAAACTACAAACAGCAGCCCAGAGATCTACTCTAAATCCAGTTTGAGGATATTAACAGATTTACCTCCCCCATAAAGCCATTCCTGTGGAAGACAAACTTAAGTCCTGGATAGAAGCTCCAAGCGGTCAGCAGTGAATAGGCTCCAGTATTTGACACCCAAGAGGAAATACAATAATTCACATTGTGCTGAATTATTTTCTGGGTGCCTCTGGAGATTTATATTCCAACAATATATATTTTGTTTCTACTTTTGGTTAGCCCGATCACTGTGTTTATCTATTAGAATTTGTGTTATGAAGTTGAGATCTCAAAAAGTCTCAGGGCTGAAGTATTATCGTCATATCTGAACTCCCATTAGCCGCCACCAACACCACATCACAGAAAAACTGCAACTTCACTGACTGTATACACTATAGTCACGGCCTTCATTCATACAATGATGCATTTTTGTAGAAAAATAAATATTTTTTTTTATTTCAATTCAAGTTGTGGAAGCAAGTTTTTAATTCAACTGACATGTCCATTCACCCGTCTTTTATATAAACATATATAATATGTATGTATGTATATATATAAAAACACACACATACACATATACATATACACAGGGTATAGGCAGAATATAGGAGTATGAATATTATCCATGTGTGAGTGAATGAGGTGAGGCTGGAGGTTGTTGGGGAGGAGAACATGGAAGGAGATTAGGAACCACATCTCTGTCAATGCTTCAGGCGTAAATGAGTAATGCATTTCAAAAGGCTTTGAGAGTACACAAAACGAGTCACAGTGTAAGGCTTATGCAATATTATTATTAAAGTGTTTTTAAACGCAAAGAGCAGATATGTTACGTAGTTGCTCTGTAATAAACATCGGTCCAGCTGATATCCTGGTGGCCCCATTAAATTGATGAAATAGGCCCAGAATGTCTTATAAGGTAACTTTTCACACAAAGCTTTACTGTAGTGAACAATAAGTTAACAATACACAAAATAAGAAAGTACTGATATTTGACAGTAAGTGAAAATGCTGTATTCAGTATGTCTATCCTGCAATGGCACCCAAGCTATATAAGTGTGTGAACAGAGGCATAGAATCTCAGATAATTACTTTTTATCAAATAATAAAAAGCCATTGTTTTAGGATAATATTGCATGTGTTATAGTTGAGTCTTTAAAATAATGAACTAATTTCTAGTTTGGCCTCCAATGCTCCACCTACTTATTGGGGGTGGTGCCTTCTCTTTCTGTTCTGCCGCCGTCCCACATCCTGGAAGGGGCCCATGGGGGGCTCAGGTGTCACAAGACCATCAGAGATCTTCTGGTACACAAGAGTAGAGTCTGATGCGACCGCACAAAGCAGCATAGGAAATCCTCTATCCAGCACACAGCGTATACTACAAAGAACAAAAATAGTGGGGCTGTAAATATTAAAAGATAACAACTGACAAAAAAGTGTTGTAAATTCATGCCCTGCCACAAAAACCCACAAAGGCAAATATATATACTTTTTTTTTTTTTAAACTAAAAAACTTTGCCATCCCTCACCTTTTGTGTGTGATGGATTGATGGACAGGCAGAGGAAGTACAGTATGAGTAGGTCCTCCTTCTTTCTCTGTCGCTTCCAGTAAAACCAACTGCAGTTCTGGGCACTTGAGACAGGACACTTCTTTCCAATGTCGAACTACAAAACAAAGAACAATTACCGTAATTTATGCAATAGTGACATCTAGTGGTGAATTGTCAGAATAAAAATATCGCGTGCAATTAACACACATTCAGATTTGAAGGTGTTCATGAAGTGTACATGCATCGTCGTCCATCTGAAACTGCTTTATTACACGGCTCACAAAATAACAAACAGCAGTATTATTTATTAAACTAATGCAAATCTAATTGGCTTGGCTTACCCTCAGTCAGGTCCATGTAAGCGAGGAAGGCTGCATGTACCTGAGCGCTATCCTCGACTCCAAGGCTTTTCATTTCACGAAACTGTAACAAAAGAAACACTTTATTACTAGGGAAAGTACAAGAGCGGAACATGGCGGGGCTGAGTGCACTCACCACGGGATGCAGAAGGATCCAGTTTTCAGCCGGGACCGTTTCAGTCATTTTTTACAAATAATATGCTACAGTATGAAACAACGTCCACAAGCCTGTCAATATGAGGTAAATGTACACGTCTGAACCATGGGTCAGAACAAATGTAAACATCTAGCTAACATGTTGAAGTTTGAGGTTTACCGGGGTGCCACTGTAGACACTGTCCGGGTTGATCATTAGTTATGACTTGTGTTCCTAGGTGAATGTGGCAGAGGGGAAATTACGGCTGTTTAGCACTGGTCCAGGCAGGGGTAGTTGTAATGTGTGGCCTCCCTCCCAGAATATGTGACCCCCATTACAATATTCAACTTATTTTTATTGATTGCTTGACTTACAGTTATTTCAATTAAACTTAAGTTGATTTGAAAGCAATACAGACCCATGCCCTTATTTTCTGTTATGAATATTAGCAGCACTAGACTCAAATTCAAGCATTTGAATCGAGCTATAAATGAATGTTGTGCAAAAAGTAAAGTTTGGTTTTACGCAAATAACAAGAAACCAGAGAAACTACATTTATTTGTAGGAGTTTATTTACAAAAGCACTAGTATTTCATGTCAAGCAAAAACGGAACGAATATTAGTCATGTTCCATCTCACAAAAGGAGTTATGAAAAGAATAATTAAACCACACAATGATATTTCTGTAATAAATTAAATCAGAAAAACAAAAGATAAAACATGCTTGTACTTCGGTGTTGCATTGGAAATGTTGAAACTCCAACGCTTCATTTTTTTTTTTTTTTAAGACACCTGAGAATATAAATATCAAAAACAGCTTGTTGCAGCAATTTAGTTCCAGTCCTCTTCGTATTCACTTTAACTAAAGCTTTGATCAGAGGAATCACAATTTAAAATTAGACATCAATTTAAAAACATTTGCTTCTGTACAGTGTGCATATCGGATTTAGTGTGGTGGTGTCTCTTAGCGAGGCAGTGCAGCAAACTTTATGTGGGATCATCCACACTGAGTGATATGAACAGATTTGGACTGAGCTCTTGTCTATGGTGAATATGCTAAATAGGCCCTGCTGTAGTGGCTGCTGATGCCATTTTCCAGTAATCTTGTCCCGACACCAATGCAAGCGGCTTGAAGGGACAATGTTGCTACAAAGAAGTAGTGAAATTGCATATAAAAAACATTACATCAACAGACAGTTGTGAACTGAAATCCAAGATTACATGGTTTCCTGGACTTCAGGAGCAAAGGTTGGATGGATTTGTACAGATGATAAAACATGAATGACTGAGGTATGTTATTGTTGCAAGTTTATAGCGGTGAGATATGGAAGATCAGTCCATTTCAACAAATATATTTCTGTCTAAATATAAAAAGAGGAAATGCATTTTGATGTGGAACAGTCCGTGAGTTCACAAGTTACTGCCAGCAGCAACACAATGAACTGCTGAAAAAGAAACATAGAATTGTTCAACCAGACCCTGGCTCTAAAGAGTGGACTGAAATGAAAGTGGTTTGAGGAAGACATCCATAATCAGAAATGTAAACAAATCAACGAGATGGCAAAGATAAGTACGCAAGACTACCGAAAGTAAAATGACTCCTCTTAAGCTATGTAAAGCACTTGGATGAAAGGCAGTTTTCAAACCATTGGTTATTAACACAGTTCCACAGTGCTTGCTCAAAGTAGCAGAGTCACAGTGCAAGCTATTACACAATTTAGCCTATTAAACCTGTAAGTTAAAAAGTGCCATATTGCATAATGAGAGTTGCCCTGAGAGGGCATATATACCATACATCTTGATTCATCTGTAGAGTTGGTGCAAAGTAGATATGATAAAGGTTAAGGCTTACGAGTTTCCTGAAAGTGTTCACTGAGAAGTGTATGTGTCCATGTGTAGGACTATCAGTGTGGACATGGTATTAAAAAAAAAAAAAAAAAAACTTGTTATTTGTTTCTGGCCTTTTTCTATAAACTCACTTTGGATGGTTGCAGTGATTCATTCTGACTATTTAGGAAAACTAAAATGTATGGTTTTGGCTAATTTGTGAGTGTCTAACATTTCTACAATCTGATAGTGTTAAATTAACCAAGTCACAGTTGCTTGTTAATTTCTAAGAAACAAAGCTAAGGACAAACTAATCTGGACCCATTTGTAACAGAAAGGGTCAGGTTTTGCCTATAATTGCATAAACTGCAGTTTGCAGAAATGTTGGACAGTCCCACATCAGTCAAATATAAAGGCCATGTGCATGATCCTTTTCCCAAATTAGATTATATAATATTCCATGTGTTTTTTCTGAAAAGATCACTGCAGTTAAACTAGTGACAACGGCTAAACATAAGACTCTTGGGCTGAATAACAAACTATGTAAAGAAACACCTGGTGCATTCACCTGATCCTGATCCGTGTCCCACTGCAAGACTTACATTGGGTCAGAAGGCAACAGGATTTTTCTCCAGAAATACTTAGAAGACCATACAACATCACATACACAGTACTCTTGAGACTGGCTATTAAGTATTCAAATGAAAAGACACGCCAACACTCACAGGCAAAGCCCTCCTATCATATATGGTCACCCCTAATATAAGGACTACAATTATTCATCACATATTATTCTGCTGCTAGTAGCATTACAAATCCTCTACATTAAAAGCTTAAAGCTTATGTACATTTGCATCAGTATCAGACATAATACTACAAGTATTATGTGTGAGTAGCAGATAACTGTCTGGACCAATTGAAACTGGTGTGCAAACAGCTCCTCTACGGTGACATTTGATCAACATTTCAGGCAAAAAGTAATATCTGCACTAAATTAAGAATATAAGAAAAATGCAATATGTTATAAAGGAATGTGTAATCACTAAAATGAATACATACCTTGCAAAGCCATAAAAATAAAACAAAAAAGCTAAAAATAAAAGCCTCTAATCACGTCTCTCCAGCTAATAGCTATCATCACAAATATGCTATGTATGGTAAATAAATGGAAGTAGATGGAACTACATCCATCTACAAATAAACTCAAAAACTAAAAAAAATGGCTGTGAAAGAAAAACTGATTTTTGTCCTTGTTTTGTTTACGAAACTTTGTCTAAACAGTTGGCGTTTATAGTAAAATATGTATCATCATTCCCTCTCAACTCTTGTTTTCAATTTACTGAAACAAACAAAAAGTTGTTTTGAGAACAAGTGGGCCATATAATATTGGTGAGGTACAATGTGTTTTTGGTTAAAATTCAATTAAGTTAAATTTGAGGTGTTGGTTTGTATACATGACAAACCAATATAAGCAATGTAAACAAAAACAAAAAATTACATTTAGATTTCACTTTGTCAATTTGTCATTAAAATGAACAATGCTGTCCCTTAGTACATTTCTTAAATGTATAACTGAATGATGGAATGTATTCCTTGTCATTATATTTTAATACACATTCCTCCTTATATACTGAGAAATTGAAGTGCAGCACACAGCCTCAACTTTCTCAAAGTCAAGAGTATCTAAAAGCACAATTCATACATTTACTAAATTGTATCCAATAACAACCCTTACAGTGGTCACCTGACTGTGTGGAGTGAAGGAGCTTCCTTCAAACTATTAGCACTGTGTACGTAAATATATGTGCACGACTCTATTGCACCATAGCACAAGGCCAACTCTACGCACTGGTCTGATTGAAGTTGGTGGGCCCTCCTAGTGCATAGGCGCTGGGCCCTTGTTGCGTCCCAGCATGGCGGGTTGGAAGTCGGGGTGGCGGCGGGCATGCTTGATCAGGTGGTCACTACGCATGAACCTCTTGTCGCAGAGTGGGCACTGGAAGCGCTTCTCTCCGGTGTGAGTGCGTGTGTGGCGGGCAAGCTCATCTGAGCGAGCAAATTTCTTCTCACAGTCGGGCCAGGTGCACGGGAAGGGCCTTTCCCCTATAGCCAAAAAAACAAAAGTCATTACTTAAAAGGAGCCATATTATGAAAAATATACTTTTATTAGCTTTTTACCATAGTATCTCATAGTGTTCCTCATTATTAAGTCATGCATGTTTGTCTAATCTTGCATTTGAGGCTTGAGTGCTCAGAAAATGTCACAATTTCACCTACCCCCGTCTCCACCCACAACCCAGGATTCTGTACTATGTAATTACAAGCATGCATTTCCCTCTTCATATTGTTCTTTATATTTAATATTTCAGGTCTATTTTTACTTAGACAGGCAGGTAAATAAAAAGGATACAATATCTATAGTATAGTACTGTGCAGTACAGTTACACATGGGCTTTACAGGAGCAGATTGATTTAAAGAAATAAAGATTTTTTTTTTTTTTGCGCAGAACACATAAAAAGGCGAAGTAGGAAAATAGGATGGATGCTAGCTGCCATTTTCAAGATCACAAAACCGCCAGGCCACGTTGTTCGTTCTGTGGGCGTTCCTATCCCATCAGAGCCGCTTCCTGCCCTTAATCCGTTTGCGCCTGCTCAATGACCCTGAACACCAGAATTCATACACTTTCTGAGACTGAAAAGTGCGATCAATTAATTATCTTTTTAAGAAAAAAAAACTAATTGAAGCACGGTTGTGGTTCAAGGGAATAACTGCTAGGGCACATGGCCTTTTGCGCATTACGCATTATTAAAACAGCAGTAGTATCTATACCGTTGGCCCTTGCTAGGTTCATACCTCAGTTGACCATTACATTAAGAGATAACTGAGCACATTATGGGCTGCTCGTCCAACACTGAACTCTCCTCTCAGCGTAAGGTTTCGTCTTACGTTCATTTCATATGCAAATCCACTGCAGAGGAAGCCTTCGTCACAGCGTTTATAGTCCTGCCCAGTTCTTTTGTTAGTTTACTTCTTTGTCAGTGTTTCTGAAGGGAACTTAACTTATCGTTTTTGCTTTGTTGGCTTACATTAAATAACTGTAGCCAAGGGCAGATAAAACGTTTAAACTCACAACTCAAATAATATGCTAAAGTACTCAGATGCAGAGAGATCGAGTAAACCCTTAAGTGGAAAAACAGCGTGGTTTCTGTTTTACTTTTCAATGCGTTCTCTCTTCCCCGTCTTATTTTTTTTACTGAACTTTTGAGTCTTGCACTTTTTGTACAGATTATGGAGTTTGTCTGAGACACATCGCAGACCATTTGTCATAACGTGTTAATAATAGGATTGCGTGCGACTTGGCCCGGGTAGGCTCTGGGATACTTGGTAATTCATGAGAAACGCTACCTGTGTGGGTCCGGATGTGCGCCTTCAGGTGGGACGACTTCCCGTAAACCCTGTCGCATCCCTCATAAGTGCACTGATGGCGCTTGACCGGGGACCGTGGGGCCCCTACACCTCCTATCCCCACCCCCCGCGGAGGGTGCTGCTGTCCAGGAACCGGGGTGGCGGAGGGGGTCATGGTAGGGGTGGTCGGGTCGGACAACGTGGTGTAGCCACTCTCGCCTCCACACGAGGAGTTGCTACTCTCAGAGTAGGCCGACATGGGGCGAAACTTGTCGTGTAGGTCGGTAAGAATGCCCGCTACAGCCATCATGCTTGCCCCCTCCAGACGAAGCGTGTCGCGCACTTCCCTGTCCTCGCTCGACCCCTCGTCCCCGGGGAGAGGGCCCACCACGGCGGCCTGGCCACTGGGAGCCATCGGCGTCGGTCTGTGCAGTACTGGCCCGCTAGATATCGACACCAAGCACTCAGCGGCAAAGTAATCAGACGAAGCAGAAAAGGACATTGCTGGTTCCCTGTTTTAATCGCTAAAATACTCGAGTATCCGACAGGAGGGGCTTAGCTCGACCTCGTTTTCATCAAACTCAACGAAAGAACCGCGTCCAATCGAGCTTTGTTATCGCCATACAGCGCAACCAAGGTTACAAAAAATAAAATAAACACGATAAAACACAACTTTTTAGCTATTTAACGTAAAGAAAAAACAACTAATCTAAAGTCCTCCGGCAAACACGCGTCCCCTCACAGACTGACGGTTCATTGTGTCTGAGCCCTGAAAGCCGGTCAAACCTACGCCCCCTAGTCCGGACTGAAGGGGCGTTCAAGGTCTGCCCACAAGCTACTACTCTCTAGTGCTTGATGTATAATACCAGTCAGTACTTAATAGTTTCAATAATATAATCCTTGTAATACAAATATGTGTACTTTTGTATGTTTTACAATTCACCTCTCAATCCCATGATCGATCACAGTCATTAAATATAATATAATGTGATAGCGTCACATTAGAGAAGACATATTTACACCTACTGTCAGGTGTCTCTGTCAATATAACTAAACATGTTTGTAAAACTTGCATAGATACATATAAGGAATCACTTGATACAAACTATCCCTCTTCATATTACCAATTAAAAACCTAAATTTGAATGCATTTGTGGGATTTTTGACGCGGTAACTGTCTTGTCCCAGGTTCATGAAGGCATCTTAACCAGCAACACAGCGTGACTGACGTCGCGCACGGGCGTGGTGGACCGCGGCGGGTGCAGCGTGGAAAGTAGGTGGCGGCAGCCTGGGTAATGATGGGGGAAGGATCCAGGGATGAAAGGCGTGCTTGGTAATTTAGCACTGGTTCCAAGTGAAGGCTGAACTGTGGCTCAGACTCTGGAAGAGAAGTTTATTTCATAATTCTGGTTAAAAATTTAATATTAGCCTACCACAACTCCAATATAGGCCTACTGTAGTCACAGCCCCGTTTTGACTTTTTAACGTTCCTCTCTTTCTACTCAAAAGCCAAGATCATAACCAACTAACTTCAACCAGTTATTATTGGAAATTTAAATCTAATCTATTGACCTACCAAGATTGAACAGTTCAATTAAAGGTGCACTATGTAACTTTTCGCTCGCTATTTGTCTCCATTGAGAATGCTCTATAGTCTGGTATTCTGTCGTACATTTATTCCATTACAGGTGTTTTTAATAACTCAAAATTACTTTGAAAAATAAGCATTCGTACCTTACTGTAAGCAGGCTCCACTCTCGATAGATATGACATGTAACTTGGCTTGGTGGCTGTCTCCATGAAGATTGATACGGTCAATGCCATACTATGGAACATCCTAGGCAAAGCAATAATATCTCCCTGCAAAAAAAGTGGCTCACTCTTCACCCAAAAAGTTACAAAATGTACCTTTAATTAATAGACCAACCACACAAGACTGTTTGAGTCCGCAGCCACTATAAAACCACACACCAAACTCATGTGGTCTTTTTGATTAAATAACTGGCCTACTATTTTTTTCCCTTTTTGTCCCATTTAATTATTCCTTGTATATAGTTCTAGTGCAATGGCAATGTACATTTGGCTACTGCACAAACAGCTTTTTAGTAAATTTGCTAAGATCAACTAGTTTTTAATATTTTTGTAATTTTTTATTTTTTCTAATTATGCTATAGCTTTAAACAAACAAACAGCTGTTGACTAACATAATGCAAAATAAAATATATATTGCACTTTTTACATCATGTTTTTAAATAGAAACAAAGCATTTTTTAATTATTAATTATTTTTTGCTGACACATTTGATGCATGCAAATCTAATTAAATCATGCAAAGAATATATGATATCAAGAAATAATTTTGTAAGTAGATGTTAAATAATATTGTTTTAATTGAATTCTGAATAAAAACATGAATGAACCTGCATGGACTGCTTAAGTTTGGAGTTTGTGATTGGCTCGCTCACAGTTTGCAGCTTCACTCTAGAGGTATTTCCTGATTGGTCGCTGTGAGGAGTAGGTCACTTTTGGAGCCGCTGTACAAGTGTGGTCATTCAGCCTGAGAACAGAGTGTGGTTTTCATGGTACAGCTGTTCCACCTTTGGCACTCTGGTGTCCACAGACATGTTTTTGCTATTTTACAATACTTTTATCCTGTGTTTGTTCCCGTTTTAAGGTGAGTAACAGCATTTTTTTGGTTAAACGGAGGATGTAAGGCAATATGAAAATGAAAGTAATTATTGCATAGATGCAAATATGTAATGTTTATCAATTTTAATGTTGTGATTTTTAAAAGTTTGTTTTGGAGCTCAAACAAGACTGATTAAACTTGTCCTGGTGAGATCAACAGCCTAATTTAGCATTTATCAATTTAGCATTTATTACAAAGTTATTATCACAAATTATGAAATTATGAGGTTCCTGTCTGACTGGTCCTTTCAGATCAGCCTAAGATACAGACAGTGGTGTACAGTCAACAGCAGTCTATGGGACTTAAGTTCCAGTTGGAAAACTCACTGTGGACTGTATTCCTGATTTAGATGTGGCCTCCAAACGTCATTTAATTATACAGATTTTGGTCTGAACAATTCACAGACAAATACGTGTGACTAGATAAATTGTTAGAGTACCATTTGCCCAGGTCAAACGTTTTTGTGTAAAAAAAAAAAAAAAATATATATATATATATATATATATATATATATATATATATATATATATATATATATATATATATATATATATATATATATATATATATATATATATATTGTTGTTGTGGTAGGGATCGCAGGCAATCAACAGCTACGCCCTGCCAGTGATCAGATACCCTGCAGGGATTGTAAGCTGGCCAAAGGAGGAGATACAGACCACAGATGTTAAGACACGAAAGCTCCTGACCATGCATGGAGGGTTCCATCCCAAATCCAGCACCCTGAGACTGTACGCAGGCCGGAAGGAAGGGGGCCGAGGACTAGTGAGTGTGGGAACCACTGTCCAGGATGAAACATCCAAGCTCCTTGAGTACATCAAGGACAAGGCCCCGACAGATGAGGTGCTCAAAGAATGTCTCAGACAGTGGGGTCCAGAGGAAGAGGTGCTGGAGGGACCATCATGGCAGGACAAACCCCTACATGGGGCGTACCACCGGAACATAACTGAAGTGGCTGATATCAAGAAATCCTACCAATGGCTTGAGAGGGCTGGTCTGAAGGACAGCACAGAGGCACTGATCCTGGCTGCTCAGGAGCAGGCCCTGGGCACTCGAGCAATAGAGGCCCAGATCTACCACACCAGACAAGACCCACGGTGTAGACTGTGCAAAGAGGCTCCTGAGACAGTCTGCAGGGTGTAAGATGCTGGCAGGGAAAGCATACATGGAGCGACATAACCAAGTGGCGGGCAAAGTGTACAGAAACATCTGTGCAGAGTACGGGCTGGAAACCCCAGGATCAAGGTGGGAAACACCTCCAAAGGTTGTGGAGAATGACCGAGCCAAGATCCTGTGGGACTTCCAGATACAGACTGACAGAATGGTGATGGCGAACCAACCAGACATAGTGGTGGTGGATAAGAAACAGAGCAGAGCCGTGGTGGTGGACATCGCAATACCAAGCGATGGTAATATCAGGAAAAAGGAACACGAGAAGCTAGAGAAATACCAGGGGCTCAAGGAAGAGCTGGAGAGAGCCTGGAAAGTAAAGGCATCAGTGGTGCCTGTGGTGATCGGACACTCGGGGCTGTAACCCCCAAACTGGAAGAGTGGCTACAACAGATACCGGGAAAAACAACGGACATCTCAGTCCAGAAAAGTGCAGTACTGGGAACAGCAAAGATACTGCGCAGAACTCTCAAGCTCCCAGGCCTCTGGTAGAGGACCCGAGCTCAATGAGGGTGAGAGAGACCTACCACCGTGGAAGGTGAGAAACACATTTTATATATATATATATATATATATATATATATATATGAATATAATATGATTAGATAATGGTCTCTTGCTTTGTCTTTATCAGGTAATTACTGCACGGCCTGTTTTTTTCTATGAATGTGATCTGGTTCAGAGTCTGCGCTCATCCATGGTCGATCTCAAGGGACTCATCTGCTGTTTTTGTTTCCAGGGAGTCGTTGGAGAAAGCGCGCCTCAAGTTCTCCCTCTGGGGGGGCGGGGTCACGACCCTCTGTCTATGGGAGGGGGAGCAGGTGTGGGACAGCAACATTAAAATAACCAATCTGAGCATGTTCCAGACTTCAGATACAGCCTCCAAATACACTGTGCAAATCAAGGTGAGGGAGGGAGAGCGTATCTGACTTTTATATGATTATTTTGTTTTTCTTTAAAACTGCCACATTCCTCTAAGCTGTTGAAATTTTGAATAAGTAGTTAAGTATGGCCACATTTCTGGGTTCTGGCCAAAGGCTCATGGTACGTTCAAACTTGTTCTGGTTTTATCCTGGTTTGAGCCCAGCCCAGTGGTCCTCTTCTAGTCCTGGTGTAGTCCAAATTAAGATCCAAATATACTTATATGTGACTCCATTCTGTGGCCTAACCCACTGTTTTGGGACCACTTCCCTTTTTACATAAAAGTTCAAAGGAGAGTGTTCTGTTTCTAAACAGTGGTGTTTCTGCCTGTGCATACCAACTCACTTAAAGCACTGGTCCATGTTTATTTCCAGGTTTTGTCCCAGTTTCGCTTCAATTCAAATGTGGTTTGTATATACATATCTCAATTAATATAGTTTATTTCAGTGCATAAAATGGTACACAGTGAGCATGTTTTTATTGTTTTTTTTTTCAGGGGATAGATATTGTGAAAAGCCTGTAACACTGGTCTTTTCTTTCCATGATTGTCTTGATGATTTATGGTTTTGTGTTTCAGACTGACGTACACGGGACAAGCAATAGCAGGTACAAGAGGCAAGGATCTATTGTGCTAAAGACCTAGGATTTAAATCAGTGCCAACAGTCCAGACTGGCAACCCTTTATTCTCACTCCTTAACAGTATCTGAAGAGACAGTGAGTTTCACCTCATTCTCTTTGTGGAAGTTAAACTAACTCTAGCTGCTGCATGTTGTTTCATTTCATGCCTTAAAAAGAGAAGTTATAAAATGATGACACAGTGGGAGGATGTCCGATTTTTCTTTTCTCAAAGCTCTGCAGGTGGAGCTACAATGTGTTCAACGCCATGGGCCCCAGTGGTGGAAGAAGTACTCAGTTTTGTTACTTAAGTAAAAATAAAGATACTGGAACCAAAAAATAAAGTAAGTAAAAGTATAAGTAAAGTACATGAAAATTAAAAAAATCTAAGTAAGTAAGTAAAAATATTAAAATACCCATTTAAAATATACTTGTAAAATGTAATAACTAAAAAGTAAAACAACTAAGTAAGGTAAATAAGTAAAGTATGTACTGCAGATTTTGAGGTCTATAGTAAATGTAATGATTTGGATACAGATTTGTGCTGAATCTGGTTCAACAGAAACAATTGAATTTATGTTTTTTCTTCTGGCTGATTTCATTTGTAAATTTTTGTTCGCTCAAAAAGTGTACATTTTAAAATGTACTTTGTAAAGTACAGATACCTAAAAATTATACTTAGTACAGTACTTTTCATTTACTTACTTACGTTCCACCACTGATGGGCCCACAATGATGGAGGAAGTAAATTTTACTGGCAATGGCCCAAACTTTGGCAATGTGTTTCCTGAAATATTAGACATAATAATCAGGATAAATATAAATACCCAAAACATGAACATGACATTTTACAGTATCATACCAGAAGTTTAAATTTTTAAAGGTTTACAGTGTTTGAAAGGAAAGACTGTAGCCTCCAACACCCGCTTTAAATCTCTCTCTTTGTAAACTGCCCAGTTGACTCTTCAGAGCTGTTAGAGCTGCTCTAAAGTAGCAGGTCCTTGGTCAAAGCACTGTTGGCTTGTTTGTGTTTGTCTGTCATGCTTTGACTTCCCCTGAGGCAGAGCTGTGAACAGGCCACTGATTTTATGCCCTTCACACAAAGGAGGTTAGTCTAAACTAGTCTGTCTCACTTTATCATGGTCTGTTTAGTTTGGAAATTGTTACAAAAGGACCATTAGCCATAGAGCAGGTTTGCTCAGTGATATTAATTATTTTTGGGTGACACATGAAAAGAATAGACAGTTATTTAAGACAATAGTTGTTGTTTTCTGTTTACAGATATCACAAATCCTCTTTCAGCTTGTTTTTCAGCGGAGAGACCTCAGCTGAAACTGCTCTGGCAAGAAGGATCTTTCAAATGTCAAAATGATTTGTTAGTGTCAGTTTAATTGATAATAGGAACATACTATTTGTATCCATACAATTTGAATTATTGTTAATAGTTAATCTTATGCATGACTGCACTAAATTGATTTAGTGATTTATTAAATTGTTAATTGGAAAAATACACAGCCTGTGGCCAGCTCCATATGAACAAAAGCTTGTCTGTGTGGAGAGACGTCAGCCTGATCAGGAAGCTCCATGTTACATGGATGAGTGACCTGTCCTGCAGGACAGCCCCCAATTTAATTTAGCCCGAAAGGTTAATGCTGGAAAAAAAGTCATTAGTCCAAGGCTGCTCTATCAGACTTAACATGCACTATTGACAGTCACTTTGTGGTAGTTGTATATTTTGGAGCTAAAAATAACTAAAATAATGTATTTGGCATTGGTTTTATAATCAAAATGGTCATTTACACCCTTTGTATTCTCAAATTCCCCTTTTAATATATTTAGTCTGGAGTTGTTGAACTTTGTCTTTAAGCAGGACTTAAAAGTCTGTTCACTATAAGAGACAACTGGTTTTATGTCAGAGCAGTCCTTGGCATTGTACAGCCCCCGGGCCACATACAGCCCTTTGGCTGAGTCTGACTGGCCCGTTAAGCTAATTTGTAATTACAAAAGAAACATATTTTATAATTTTACCTAATGTGTGGATTAAAGCCTCATTGCTTTTATTTTAGATTTTTTTTTATGACATTTTTTGTAAGGCAACCTCACTTTTTCATTGTTTAGTCATAACATAAACTCTTAACCCCTCTTACCAACTTGTCTAAATAATACTATTTACTGCTTTTTCTAAAGAAATACAATTAATATTATGCTGAACTGAGTTAAGCATTTTTGCCCAACCCTCCATAATATTTTCTATTTCTCATGTGGCCCCATGGAAAGAATAATTGCCTACCCCTGTGTTAGAATAACATGATGATTAATAATTGTTAACACATAATTTGTTCTATTGACATACATTTGTCTATGGTGTCTTGCTGCTGACCGAGCTGAGGAAGACCAAAGAGAAGAAGGAGTAGCATACACGTGTGTTACCTCGTCCAACTCCTCCAACAAGTGCTTCAGTGTAGGAAACCACAGTTTATGCTTTATTTACAGTGACCTCATTCATGTATTAATTTAAGATACTGGTGTAGGCTTTACTGAAGATCCCTCAGTTTTGACCCAAACAGATGTTGGTGAGTTCATCTTTGGTTCATCAGCTTTGCAGCATTTCACACTTTCCCTCTACTGAACTGCCTCTCGTGAAATCATTCCTACATGCTCTTATGGAGAGGCCTTGAACAGCGGCTGTGAAAAGTTCAAAATAATCAAGTCAAAGAGGTAAAGCTGTTTGTAAATGGGTATATTTCTTCTGTAAACCAATATAGACACTAATAAAAGGACTGGCAGTACAATATTTCATCAGAAAAATATATCACAGACTATTACACATTATTGCACAACTGTGATTTGTCTATCTATGTGTGTTTCTGGTGGAGGGTTAGAGGTGCTTTGCCTGGAATGTTACATAGTATGGCATTAAACTCTCCACTGAGTCAAGCAAGTGACTCCACCAGGTCAAGTAGGGCAGCTCTGTTGAGAGGTGACTCCTCTTACAGAAAAAGGACAGATAATTGTTGCAACATACAGGTAGACAGTAAAAATGGTACTCTAGGTTAATTTTAACCTACAGTCTTTTACAGTCATTTGTATGATGTTTCATGAACACAATCTTGTTTACATTCAGCTATAGTCATTTCAAAGTAAAGATATAAAGAGAAGGTGCTAATGAATCCATGCTGATGAGGCCTTCTTCTCTGTGCTGTTGCAGCTGTGAGATGGGTCCCAGGAGGAGGTGAAGCCCACTGCATAACAGTCCTGCTCTGCCCAAACTGTTCAGTGAAGCATGGCTGCAAAGGAATGAAACCTGTCAAGGTACAGGAATAGTCAATTTATTTACCTACTACGATGTTTCAGAAAACTGTAGTAAAAAGGGTCTGTAAGATCATAAACAGTAGTCTTCTCCAGCAGGTTATTATCTATGGAGCACTGTGGATCCACCTGTCCAGTATCCTGAGGACCTCTTAAAAGTGAGTCTGACCAAGTCGCTCCCAGATGACATTATCAGCAGAGACTTTGAGGGAGAGTTTTAAACACTTTTCTTTATTCAATCACACTTCTGTCTCAGGTAAACAAACCATTCACAAATAATAATTAAACTCCAGTTAGTTAGATGTGAAAGTGAAGTTTGAATTTCTTTCAGATTAAATATGTAAACATATTTGGGTTTCTCTCCAAAATAGTTCCTGCCAATATCAGCTTCTGCCAACGTGACTATCTATTATACTGTCTTCTTAAAAGTGAGTTTAAGATATGTTGACCGTATTTCCTATTTGTAAGTGCTTTGCGAAGTGTTTTTGCCAACAGATATTTAATTTTGAATTGTTGATTGTTTGGGCAACAATGCAAATCTTGCATCACTTTGAAACCCATGGATAGAATCAGTTACTCTTTCTTTATAAGTAAACCTTTGGATAGAAAATACTGAACCATTCTTCAAAAACCTTTTTGATCACAGTTAGATCACAGTCAAAAAACAGTCTTACTCAAAAAGACTAGATGCACAAGGAGAAAAACAGAAGCCATAAAAAGTGATAAAGAAATGTGTTTATCTGGAGCAGAGAGTTATCTCAGCAGAGCCAGTGCTCTGGTGAGTGCTTACTGTTGTCACACATTTTACTCTCAAAAATAAAGTCAAGATTATACATTTCATATCACTAAAATATACCTTCTAATAAGAGGAATTAAAACAGATTTGGACTAATTAGTCCAAAAATAAGAAAAATGAATAACAACAGCAATCTATACAATATGCATTTTTCTTATTAAAATGCTGCATCAGTACAATTCTAAATAACATATACATGTAATTTATGTAAGTTATTTTTCTGTTTACATGACATGCTTTTAAGGAGAATTATAAGATGACATCCCATCCAAAATTTTGGCTCAGCAAAAAGGTGTTTTGAAATGAAGTCAGTGTTTTTCTGTGAAGATATCTACAATGATATCAACAACTTTTATCTGAGCGTGGCTGAACTTACCATCAAACATCTCAAAATTTTGTCATATTTTCCTATATTGTAATGTATTTTCTCTAATATAAGAATGATTGATTGACAGGGTCAGGGGGTGCAACTGGTCCACAGGACAGTGCTGCTGACAGAGGAGATGGTGCTGCCCTCTCTGTCCAGGCTGCAGCTCAAACTGTCCATCACATGACTTCACACATGACTTGTCTCTGCGTCTGAGGGTGAGAGGTGGTTCTACTGCCCACCATGGACACCTCTCCCTTTTCCCGCAATGGATATGTCAAACCAAAGTATGTCTGCAACAGCATTCCATTCACTCTTATAGTAATGACTCTGTGTAACTTTAAGATGTAAAATGCTCCTTTCAAGAGTCTTCCTTTTCTGAGTTATTTTGTGACAAGCATTGTGAATGTGATGAGGTTTGTCTTAGTTATAGAAATATGTTCAAAGTTTACATTTTTTCATCTTTTTTTTTTTCATCCAGGAAACATCTGAGTTAAGACAAATAGTCTCGCTTAATACAGGAGTCAAGAACAATATTTTTCAGGACAACTAGACCAGGACAGCTAAGCCAGTTAAAGTGGAAATCTTTATCAATGGTGCTCATGTTTATATCATGTTGTATCATGTTAAGTAAAAATAATCCCTTTCTGTTCTAGGTTTGGGGTTTAAGTGACAAACAAATGCACTACCACACTGAAGCCAACATTTGTGCCACTAGAACTTCCATGATCCTCTCCCTAATCACTCACAGTTTGAGCAGAAAGAGCATCTGTAAAAAATATAATCAAAGAAACAGTCAGGTATCAATCCAATAGTAATGTACAGTCCATTCAAAATCAGTGTTGTATTCTGTGTGTAGTGGTTCTGGAGGTGGGGCTCTGTGGAGGGGGCAGGACACTGGGCCTCACTGAGCAGAAGGGCCTCACTGTGGAGCTTCACACTGGACTGAGAGGTAACAGACTACAAGCTTTGTCCTTTGTCCACCACTGCATATAGTATAGTGCCTACAGACAAGCTGTAACTGTAAAGAAAATGATATTATTATGTTTAAGAGTCATCACCAGTTAATTATTTAAACAATAATAAAAGCCATTACATTATGGGCATTATTTATGTCTTACTTTATATGTCCACCATATTATGCAGACTGCATACGGTAGTTTTGTTAATTTTTTGCAAATCTCTCCACGTAATTCAAGTTTATTTTTTAAATAATAATGGTTAAATGAAAATAAACTGCTCAAAATGCCACCACTACTACCACAACATTTGTGCATTGAGTCTTTTATGTTAAAACAGAAGCCCGGCACCTGCATCAGTTTCACATCTCAGAGAGTCAAGAGAGAGGGAGACCCAGATCACAACTACATCATAAGCACGTACCATGAGTTTTACTGCTCCAGCACGGCAGCCATTAACCACAAGGCAAGAGCAAACAACAGGGAAACTGACAGTTAAACCCTTCTGTCTTTACTACTGGTTGTAAGTTTCTTTCACAGATAATTACAAACATTTGTCTTTGTAAATTCTTACAGAATGGAAAGAATGCAAAAATTTATTTTAAAAAATGACCTATTATTTTATTCCAAATAACAAAAAAGAAAAATATATTGTATCCTAAACTTAAACAGAACTCAAAGGAAAAATATATTTGGCGGCACAGTGGGCTGAGTTTCTAGCGCTCGTGCTTCACAGCAAGAAGGTTCAGGGTTTGATCCCTGGGTCACACCTTTCTGTATGGAGTTCTGTGAGCATGTTCTCCCTGTGTCTGGCTGGGTATCCTCCGGGCACTCCGGTTTACTAGCCTGATTCATCAGCCGGTTTCACTTCGTAGAAACCTGAAACCGCAGTGTTAGAACAGTAGGCGGTAGTTTTTATTATTTAATCAATCGCTGCTATTTGGTCATGACGTATGTAATGCGCCGCTAACGGGGCTAACTGGTATATTAAGCTTATCCCAAATCCCGTAGGAAGAAGGACAGAAATTACTTTCCCCTTGATGAAATTCACCAAACATTCTCCTTATTCTGGCTTTAAATCCTCGATCTCGTGAATCATTGACAACACACAATGTATGGCTCTTCACTGATTGGCTGGTGCCCGAACTTGCACTTCTGGGGTTTTTGCAAACTGTCTAGTGTATTTTCATTCCTGACCTAGTTGCTGGAGAGAAATGAAATTGAATAGGTGGTGCCAGCCTGGCTACTGGTTTACCCCATCAACCCTAAAATACATGCACCATAGGTCACTGACTCCAGGAAGAATAGCTGTGTGGAAGCACAGCTAATGGAGGTCAAATAAATACAATAAATTTGACATTAACAACATTTGTATTATATAGACAGGTCCAAGTCCGATATGAAGAGAGTCTGAGCCTTGTCAAATCACATCTGGGTTTGAGTTACACTGAGATTAACAAGGCTAAACCTAAACACAAACTGATCCTGAGTCAGTGTTTAAAAAACACAGTACACACCAGCTCCCCTGTGGAGGTAACCCTGTAATCACAACACTGTTCCCCGGATAGACATGGTATGGTGGTAAATAATAATACCCTCTCTTTGATATGATTTTAGCTCAGTCTGCAGACGCCAGAGAAGAATTTAAACTACAGGACTCAGCTGCTTCAGTCTCACCTGTGGCCTCCACACAACAACATGCAATAGTCAGTCACGATAGTCAGTGGTCAGTTTTATGCTCACTTAACACGGGCATGCTTTTGGACAGTTTAAATGTAAATCTGCATTTGGGAAAGAGCTCATATGAACACTACTACTGTGTGTGGCCTCAGATCTACCCTTCATCACTTCCCTTCATTGCCCTTCATTGGACTTTGACACACGGCACTCTTGTATTAATCAGATGCACCTCACATATTAAAAGGGACATTTAACAAGGACCCTGGCTGTAGATCTACACCTCTCACCAGCTAAACTCCACACTGCAGCCCACCTAACCTGCAGGAAGAGGCTAACCATTCAAAACCTGGTACTTTCGAGTTTGTACCGACACAAGGGGCTGAGGGGCCAAGGCTTGGAAGCACATGCACTCCCCAGCTGTCTCATAGCTCCAGGTAATACTGACTACTTACTCATTTTTTAGAGATGAACTTATATTATGTCTTGAAAACTAATCTTAAAAGGTCCTTCTTATCCTATTATGCTAAGATCTCCACAGTGTTTTTTTTAAACTCCATAAGTCTTAATTAGCACCATTTGGTTAATTTCAGCCCATTGCCCATTTCTGCTGAACTAAAGGTAAAAGGTAGCGATTAACATGAAAACTGTCATTTCATGACATCTCAAGGTGGAACAGAGCATTTTGAGCTGGATATGTAGACAGACTAATAATAAAGGATTACTTAAATAGTGTGAATGAAACAAAACACAAGTCCAGGTATGTTATTGAGGAGGAAACAACATTCAAACATGGCTAAAATCTCAAAAGAGACAATTCTGTGTAATAAAGGACCTTTAAATTTGTAAATTATATGATTTGCATGGCTAATGAAGTGCAAACTTATGTCAGTGGTAAACATATTAGTTGTGGTTAATGGGAAGTGCATTATTCTCTGGGCTGCTGTGGCTCTGTTGTCAGACAGAGGATGGGTGCTAGTGGAAAAGAAGAGTATGAAGGCGTAATGTTCTTTGTGGACCTCTCCCCTGGGCGGGGAACTCTCTCTAGAGACCTCTACGTTCAGCCACACCCTGCAGATAACCTCCAGCTACAGCAGATACAGTGCCAGTGTGACAGCTGCCCTGAACTCTGCTGAAAAGGTACAGACCTACTGACCCTCAGTGGCCAAAGCACAGCAAAAATGTGATAATATGATTTAATAGTGAAAATTTTAAAAGAGGAAGCTGTACTTAAGAAGGTGGTGGATGGGTCCTGGGGTTTGCTCCCTAGGCCTCCCTGACAGCTGATGTTGTAAGGACTAAGACACAAACAGAGCAAAACCTGAACCCCAGTCATAGTGTCTAGCACAGATAACTTGTCCAGGCCCTTCAGGCCTATAGCCTTAATAGAAGCATTTACTGTGGACACTTCAAAGAGCCGCTGTGGTAACGCTGTCATGCTCCATACACTTACCCACCAACACCCCAAACAGTTTGAGAGTTCTATTGTGCAGAAAAAGACACATAAATATAAATGGCAAATAAACTTATTTTTGACAGCTTTGTTCTGCACTGACTCATCAATTCAATTCCAGCATTCTCCTGTCTGGATCAGAAATTTGTTTAAGCTTATTTACTAACCAGCTTCATAATTCTCAAACATGGTAATTATAGTTTTTGTATTGTTTAAAATTGTGCATTCCTATGTTGATATGGAGACACATCTTTGGACACTCCGCAGGCAAATACAGACTTTCTTTTTCTGTTAATTTTAAGCATTCAGACTCACAACTCAAAGGTATTCAAGTTATAGCAAAGTCCTCAGCTACAGATAAAGAGTTATTTTCTGTTCTCCAACTTACATTTTGTTTCTCATGAAAGATGGTTTTACAAATTACTGTGGGAATCATATCAATAAAAATATCTCCAACTGTGTACAGTAAAGTTTACAATGGAAGGAGCCAAACATTTGACTGTTATTGATGTTACAGCTGTAGCTCCCTTCTGCCGCTACAGTGGAGGAAGATGTATGTTTCACCCTTAAAAACAACAAAGGCTTTGATTATCAGGCCAAAGGGAAACGGCAAGAAAGTTAAGTAAGTACAAGGAACACTGTGTCTCTTTTAAATCCACATTCTTATTTAAAGGTGCACCATGTAATTTCTGAAGAGTAATATCTGCTATTTGCATGTCTCTATGGAGATGTTATTTCTTTGCATTGAATATTACACAGTAGGCATTAAACATATCCCTTGCATTTACATTCAATTACAGGTGTTTTATAGCTCAAAAAATAGCATTAACTCTTATCATGTGCAGGGTTGCTTCTCCATAGATTTTACCATTAACTTGTGTTCATTGTGATTATCAAATTTATTTCCACTAACACTAATGTCTCCATGGAGACAAGCAGGTGACGGACCATCCAACAGAAAAGTTCCACAGCGCATCTTTAAATATTCAGTTGCAATGTGATGTTTTATGTTCATCTTAAACTTAATAGTACATTATGCACATTTCATATATTTTCATCTGTGAGTCATCCATTTAAGTCAAAGTATTATAGGTGAGACTGTCTGCCTTTTACAGTTTACTATCATTTGTGGTTGTATTTCAAAGACAGGCAGTTTGGGGTTTGTCCAAACTTGTCTTTGACTCTTTTTGTGGTTTTGATCATATCTAGGCCAGAGCCATGGCAGACATTTTTACTAGCTCTGGAGGAGACCACACTTTCATTTCATTTGAGGGTTGATGAGAAAGACAAAATGACAATGGACGCACAGGTGTTCCACTCTTTACAAAGAGCAGAGAAAGCTGTGGGACTCGTAATGAATGTGTACCAGAGTCTTCTTCCAAAAAACAAAAGACCTGTTTTTTGATATGGGTGCTGATATGTCTGAAGAAAGGTAAATCAATTTTAATTTCATGTAACCCAATACTGAGCCCACAAACAAGGCCACTAAACTGTACTTGCTTACAGGGCCTATATTATGCTACTTTCTGATCGATATTGTAATGTTGTTTCCTCATCAGAAACATACCTGGAGTTTTGTTTCATTCACACATGTTTAACACACAAACCTTGCATATTTAGGTTCTTCTCTCAAAAGACAAAACACTTCCACCTTATGCTGTCATGTGGGAATATAGGATGTACACCGCTGTGTTTTTAAACTCCACACACCTTTACTAGAAACATTTGGATAATTTCAGCCATGGAATTGCCAATCTCTACTGAATAAATGGTAAAAAGTAGCTGTCAACTTGAAAACTATCGCTCCATGACATCACAAGGTGGAACAAAGCATTTTGAACTTTGGAGATGGTGTGGACAGACTAATAATTAAGGATTACTCAAACATTTGTGAATGAAACAAAACACAACCCCATATTTTTAATGTGGTAAGAACCTTCCAACATGTCTTAACACTCACAATAGTCAATTTTGTGTAATAAAGGATCTTTAAATCAAATATTACAAACAAAAATCTCTCTGGGTATCAGGCAGCAGTGTTCAGTGACATGCGCCACAATCTGCATTTTTCTGAACTGTGGGTTTATATGTGACAGTGGGAAAGACTGGCTTAATAACCACGTTCAAAACATTGTATACAACACTGGATGAAGATTCACTATTAAGTTTATCAGGAACCTACTGTAGATGTAAAATGTCTTTGAAAGGTTTTGAGACATAATGTTCTTGCAGGACAGCTGAGGGTGAAAGTGGCAGAGTATCGAGTAAAGCATAGACACCAAAACACACACTGATGCAAAGGAGGAAGAGTTAAACAAAAGAGAGACACAAACCAGACGAATGGCCAAGATTGGCTGTGTGTTTCGTCTGGAGCGCAGAATCTGTGTCAATATCAGCCACAGACTAAGCCAAAAGAGTTGCTAAGTTTACACTCAACTTTCCCATAACTTTGAGAGGTTAAAAGTTTCAGGAATTCCATTAAAATACAGGGAAATAGGGATAAACTACATTAGATAAACTGCCATATGTATTGTATTTAATCTATTTTTTTTATTCAATCACAAATATTTTCTTCTACAACGGGTGCCATATAGGAGCAGTGCCAAAACGGGCTGGACACAGGACAATTGTAGACTGGCAGAAATACAATCTGGACATGAGCATCTTAAAGCTGAGTTTAATAGAGGCAGAAAAATTGAACTTTGGGAGTTTGTAGAGCATCGAGTGAAAGTTCTGATGAAAAGGGATATTGAAAAAGCAATCTTAGCCAGAGTACATTATAAGGTAGTTTTCACATTTCTCATTTATGAAGACTTTTAAAAATACTTTTCCGAGTGTAACTTTGTTTTCTTTTCACTTAGACTCAGATGGGCTCTGAAGCTGAGAAACTGTTACTTGAGAGAGTTTTAGGGAAAAGTATGGAGGACTTCAATTTTTCCAGCTATTCTCCATCATTGCAGGTATATCTAGCCTTAATGCAAAAAATAGGGTTAGAATGGGATTATTAGACTAAAATATGGTCCATAAAATGTAATATTTAACAAGTACTTCAGTGTTGTATGATTTTATATGGGACAATAGCAAACATATTTTTTTTTAATTTGCAGAACTTTACATTCAACCCTTATTCCATCTTTTTCTTACCATTTCCATAAAGCTCATATTGTTAACCATTGCCAAACCATGTCTTTTAAAGGTAGTGGACCTTATTACCTATTCACTGACTCTTAAAATGTGGCGGAATGACCGTTGTAGTCATGTGATGGTGAACCAAAGGCACATTTTAACTATGGTAGACAATACAGTTTAAGTTAAAGTTTAAGTTAAGTGTAGGAAAGCCCCCTGCCTGTTACTGGTCATTGTTGGTTTCCTTTCTCTGAGGGCAGATGACCAGGTCCTGACCTTTGACCTGTGGCAAGTCTTGTCCCCCTCTACACATATCTGCCTCTCCTTTTCATTCCCTCATGGAACTAAGGAGGAGAGTAGTACCCCAGGACCCTGCTGTACAGCCTCTGCACCCTTGGGTCCCCAACATTCAGGGGCCCTGCTCATTAAAGTGGGGCCATATCACTTTAAAGCCAGCAGGGTCGAACAGGACAATGAGAAGACACAGTGGATCTGAGCTGTGCAGTCATGTAATGGATTTAGAAATTGGAAGCCCTCAGAGCATATATATATATTTGATACTTTTTGCATTTCTTGGCCTTTAAAGTTAAGTAAAGTTAACTTCTGCAGATTTATTGTTGTGATTGCAGACACTTTTGTTGTATGTTCAACTTTAACAAACAGTAGCAGTACAACTCCAGCAGGGGGCAGGCGTATGCTGTTTTCAAAAGTATCTTCCCCTAAACTCTGATCAGCTCTTTGTTCCTGAATTTACAAGGGACTCTCTAGAGGCAACCTTTGTTCTGTGCAGCAGCTCTTCATCTTTCCATTTTAAATGCCATGGGACTTCATAAATCATTGTTGACTCTTTTTTTTTTTTTTTTGTCTTATGCTCTGTGGTTTGTGGAGAGACCAGAGGATTACACAATCTTCATCGCAGTCTTTTCTGGCCAAAATACAAACCAATCTGAGGGACCAAATGCACCACTCCTTGTTACTGCGCATCTGTCCACCTACCTGTTAAGTTACAACTATCATTCTCATAGCTAATATACAATATAACAGAGGTTCAAATGTACTTAAAGTTAAAGGGTTTAAGTTAAATTTGAGTTAAAACTTATATCTAGTTTAGTAGAAAGTAGCCTAAATTGTGGTCCTACGAGTAATACTTCTTCTATTAGCTTTACAGCTACTGGCATTAGTAGTTTTAAGTTCAAAGTACTGCTCTTATGACACTAAATAACAATAGAACTTTGGCTACCACTACTATTTAAATAATCTTGTCCAGTCAGAATATTGTTATAATTATTTATTAAAAGTAAAGGCTTGAATAATTTTGTCTCTACAGTAAAAATATTATTTTAAGCAGCAATATTTAACATAAGAAAGACATTAAACATAAGAAATATGTTTCTTTCTCTTGTTAAATGAGATATTCATATAGTCACATAGTCATGGTCTGTCAAATACCCTAAAGAAGTATAACGTGTATGTGTGGACCATACATGTATTGATAGAAAAATATGGAACATCTGATTCATTTTAATCTCTGGAGGCCACTACTGTGCAGCTTGGTTTTTATAGAGGAACAGTTTATTGTATCAAAATATGTCCTTGCAACATGTGTATAAAATGAGATACTGTTCTGTGAATTTATCGGCGTAGAAACAAAAATCATATGGAGACTATTGTGACCATTGACAAGTGTAGGGAGAAACACAGGTCCTCATGGCAGCACCTGTTTGTGTGTAAGGTACAGAACATTTTGTCCACAAGGCTGAAGCAGGAAACATTATTTGAGCAAGTTTCTCAAAGGTCATTGTGCCCCCTTTTCCTTTGTACCTTGTACCTTGTACCAGGCTCCACTACTCATTTGTACTCAGTACTACCAAAGAAGCTCAAATATGATTGCTAGATGCCTCTAAAGGTCTTCTTCAGGGTGTTCCTGGGAGGTGCAAAAGCCTCCGGGTCTTAGAGGCCCAGAAATCAATAGTGGTAAACCAAAAGCAGGTGGTTTGGCACAGTCTGGTCCTACTTAAGCTCTAACTAAAGACTGTCACACACTAGAGGATTTTTCAAGCGATTTTTAAACATGCAACAAAAAGCGCACACCACAGATACAAGGACAATCTTAATTTTAAATCTCCGATCACCAAGACTGCAGTGGGATATGGCTGCGTAAACCAGGCTTGTGCACGCACCTTGTGTCTACTGTTTCCTGATTAGAGTTAGAGCACTGCACTTCTAGCTTAGATGCACATCAAAACTGTGTTATTATTATTTGTGAAATGTGGTGCAATACTTAAGATATATGATTTTTAATGCACAGAAGGCTGGCAATAAAGTATACAAGAAGTACAGTCACGATCTCTAACCTGCAGCTTCACCCTGATGCACGTGCTGTGTGGATGTAAAAAGACACATGGGAGGAACTACTCTTGTCATTTGGTGGTTACAATCTGACAGTGCAGCTCTGAGTCACACTAACACCACACACATGAGCAGCTTAGTGGCTTCAAAATAGCACACGAAGACACAAAGTCAGTTCATTCCTCCCCGAACTTGGGGAGAAGCAATTAGCAGCCAAAATTGGGCAAATTCTCCTGTAATGTGTGACTGCCTTTAAATAATTAACAGTAGAGAGGGGTCAAGATGTTTAATCTAAGTATAGGTAGTGAATTTGACAAGGAGTACAGATAAGATAATCCTGTATTTGTCCCATAATGGGAAAACTACAGTACAGTGCCTCTTTATTCATTGAAAGACTGGAGGCATTGCTGTGATTGGGGTTGTTTGTTCAATGTCAGAAATGCCCAGCTTATAAATAACAGTTTCTTAGTCTGCAGCAGCACGTCTCTCTGCTCGCACAAGAGGAGCTCTGCAAGGAGTCATGCTCCTGTCTTTTGTTGTTATCATTCATCAAATTCAAGATGGTCTCCAAAAATACACTGTGTACTTTGCAATTGACATGAGAGGTTTTCTGATTCAAATTATATGCACTGTTTTTGACAACACACCCATCTCTTCCTGTGTTCATATCTCAGGACCCCTTGCTCCTCCAGTGTGTACCAGGATGTCCAGAAGCAGAGACTGGAGACACTGTGGCGGGAGGCAGTGTCTGTGTGAACTTAGACAGAGGGGGAGGTGGCCCTGGTGAGCAGCCCTCAGCTTCTGTCTCTAGTGCTGCTGAAGTGAATTTTGGAGATTCTACGCTTTGGCCTATACTCCCTTTCCCAATACTGAGAAAAACTTGTTTATGTCCTCTTTTTGCAAATTTAGGCACTGGCAACCCAGATTCAGTTGTGATTGCAAAAGCTTTGTAAAGAGTGCATGCTACATACAGTTCCTTTAAAGTGTGTTTGGAGAGCAGACTGGCTCTGGCTCTGTTTGGAATCAGGACACAACTCTCCTCTGTCTGCTAATTTACCCTCAGGTACCAGACGTGTCTGAGACCTTAAATACACAAAATACCGTATATTTATTAAAACCATTTAACAAATATATTCAATCACAGAAACCACTGTGATAGAGGGCATTGCCTGCCTTCCTGGTTAACCTTATTCCATTTTATATACACATTTTTTATATTTTTTGCAGATCACTTTGGATTGCAGTGAAACTCCATTTGAAAAGGAGCTATGTCTGAGCAGTGCCATTACCCCTTTGTGACTGCTCTCCACTCTAGACTCTCTGCTCA
>NW_026571095.1:16391960-16407945 GCF_026225935.1 Boleophthalmus pectinirostris
ACAACACACAACTCTAACCAAACACAAAACACAAACAAACTCACACACACACAGACTCTAAACACACACACAAACTCTAAACACAACACACAGACTCTAAACACAACACACAGACCAAACACTCTAAACAACACAACTCTAACACAACACACAACTCTAAACACAACACACAGACTCTAAACACACACACAACTAAACACAACACACAAACTCTAAACACAACACACAAACTCTAAACACAACACACAGACTCTAAACACAACACAGAAACTCTAAACACAACACACACAAACTCTAAACACAACACACAGAACTCTAAACACAACACACAGACTCTAAACACAACACACAGACTCTAAACACAACACACAGACTCTAAACACAACACACAGACTCTAAACACAACACACAGACTCTAAACACAACACACAGACTCTAAACACACACACAAACAACACAACTCTAAACACAACACACAGACTCTAAACACAACACACAGACTCTAAACACAACACACAAACTCTAAACACAACACACAGACTCTAAACACAACACACAGACTCTAAACACAACACACAGAAACTAAACAACACTCTAAACACAAACACAAACTCTAACACACACAGACTCTAAACACAACACACAACTCAACAAACACACAGACTCTAAACACACAACAACACAACACACAGACTAAAACACACACACACAGACTCTAAACACAACACACAGACTCTAAACACAACACACAGACTCTAACAACAGACTCTAAACACAACACACAGACTTCTAAACACAACACAGACTCAAACACACAGACTCTAAACACAACACACAGACTCTAAACACAACACACAGACTCTAAACACAACACACAACTCTAAACACAACACACAGACTCTAAACACAACACAGAAACTCTAAACACAAACACACAGACTCTAAACACAACACACAGACTCTAAACAAACACAAAACACAACACACAGACTCTAAACACAACACAGAAACTCTAAACACAACACACAGACTCTAAACACAACACAGAAACTCTAAACACAACACACAGACTCTAAACACAACACACAAACTCTACATGAGCCTGAAGGACTGAACCAGGTCTAAACCAGGTCTAAACCAGATCTAAATCAGTTAGTATTGGTTTCAATTCAATTTAGACCTGGTTTAGTTCTGGTTTAGTCCTGGTTTAATCCTGGTTCAGTTCTGGTTTCATCCTGGTTCAGTCCTGGTTCAGACCTGGTTTAGTTCTGGTTTAGTCCTGGTTTAGTCCTGCTTTAGACCTGGTTTAGACCTGGTTTAGTCCTGGTTCAGTCCTGGCTCAGTCCTGGTTCAGTCCCGGTTTAGTCCTGGTTTAGGCCCGGTTTAGTTCTGGTTTAGTCCTGGTTTAGTCCTGGTTCAGTCCTGATTTAGTCCTGGTTTAGTCCTGGTTCAGTCCTGGTTTAGTCCTAGTTTAGTCCTAATTTAGACCTGGTTTAGACCTGGTTTAGTCCTGGTTTAGTCCTGGTTTAGTCCTGGTTTAGTCCCAGTTTAGTCCTGGTTTAGTTCTGGTTTAGTCCTGGTTTAGTCCTGCTTTAGACCTGGTTTAGACCTGGTTTAGTCCTGTTTAGTCCTTAGTCCTGGTTCAGTCCCGGTTTAGTCCTGGTTTAGTTTAGTCCTGGTTTAGTCCTGGTTTAGTCCTGGTTTAGTCCTGGTAGTTCATCCTGGTTTAGTCCTAGTTTAGACCTGGTTTAGACCTGGTTTAACCTGGTTTAGTCCTGGTTTAGTCCGGTTTAGTCCGTTTAGGTTTAGTCCGTTTAGTTTAGTCCTGGTTTAGTCCTACCTTTTAGTTTTAGTTTTAGTCCGGTTTAGTCCTGGTTTAGTTTAGTCCCTGGTTTAGTCCTGGTTTAGTCCTGGTTTAGTCCCGGTTTAGTCCTGGTTTAGTCCTGGTTTAGTCCCGGTTTAGTCCCGGTTTAGTCCTGGTTTAGTCGGTTTAGTCCTGTTTAGTCCTAGTTTAGGTTTAGTCCTGTTTAGTTTACCTGGTTTAGACCTGGTTTAGTCCTGGTTTAGTCCTGGTTTAGTCCTGGTTTAGTCCTGGTTTAGTCCCGGTTTAGTCCTGGTTTAGTCCTAGTTTACCTAGTTTAGTTTAGACCTGGTTTAGTCTGGTTTAGTCCTGGTTTAGTCTTGGTTTAGACCTGGTTTAGACCTGGTTTAGACCTGGTTTAGTCCCGGTTTAGTCCTGGTTCAGTTCTGTTTGATCTTAAATGATTTCGTTTAAACCTGAAGATTCACGAGTCGAGTTTGTGGAGCTGAACGAGAACGAAGAAGAAGAAGAAGAAGAAGAAGAAGAAGAAGAAGAAACGTTTGTGGATCAGACGTTGAACCTGGACACAGACTCGAGCTCCGCGGGCGACTCCCACTTCACCCACACAACGGGAATAAAACGGGATCAAAGTCACCGGGTCCGGGCTCCGGGACGGACAATGGGACAGGAAAACCAAAGATCCCCGAGGGCCCTGAACGCACCGCACGGAAAAAAAGACGAGAGGAAGAAGAGAAAAAGAAGAGGAAATGCCGAGTCTTTAACAATGACCGGCTCCTGGGACCGAGCGCTGAGGTCAGAGGTCACAAATAAAACTCAAAATCCACATGACGGGATTTTCCTCGAGCTGTCAATCAAGTCAAAGAGTCGACTCACGATTAATCGCAAATTAATCGCACGTTTTTTGTCGCTCGAATCCTCGTTTTAATCGTCTTATCGGCAGAGAAAAGTTCATTTGTTTTTCAAAATAAAAGCGAAAGTGAGAAAATGAAAAACACAACAGTTTTCATCGTAATTTGTCTCCAAAACTAAAATAAAAAAAAAAAAAAAAAACAGATAATTATTCGATTTTTCAGTTTTCGATTTTGTGTTTAAATGAAAAATGGAAAAAAATGGATAAAGGAGTGAACCGGGTCCAGGACCAGACCAGAACCAGACCGGGACTGAGACCAGGATTTAGACCAGGACTTAGACCAGGACTTAGACCAGGACTTAGACCGGGACTGAGACCAGGACTTAGACCAGGACTTAGACCGGGACTGAGACCAGGACTTAGACCAGGACTTAGACCAGGACTGAGACCAGGATTTAGACCAGGACTTAGACCAGGACTTAGACCGGGACTGAGACCAGGATTTAGACCGGGACTGAGACCAGAACTTAGACCAGGACTTAGACCAGGACTGAGACCAGGATTTAGACCAGGACTTAGACCAGGACTTAGACCGGGACTGAGACCAGGATTTAGACCGGGACTGAGACCAGAACTTAGACCAGGACTTAGACCAGGACTGAGACCAGGATTTAGACCAGGACTTAGACCAGGACTTAGACCGGGACTGAGACCAGGATTTAGACCGGGACTGAGACCAGAACTTAGACCAGGACTTAGACCAGGACTGAGACCAGGATTTAGACCAGGATTGAGACCGGGACCAGATCGGGACCAGATCGAGACTGAGACCAGGACCAGACCAGGACTGAGACCGGGACCAGAGCGGGACCAGACTAGGACCAGAATGGGACCAGACCAGGACTGAGACCAGTATTTAGACTGGGAGTGAGACCGGGACCAGACCAGGACTAAGACTGGGACCAGATCGGGACTGAAACCGGGACCAGACCAGGACTGAGACCGGGACCCGAGCGGGACCAGACTTGGACCAGACCGGGACCAGATCAGGACTGAGACTGGGACCAGACCGGGACCAGACTTGGACCAGACCGGGACCAGACCAGGACTGAGACCAGGATTTAGACTGAGATTGAGACTGGGACCAGACTGGGGATCAGACCGGGACCAGACCAGGACTGAGACCAGGACCAGACCAGGACTGAGACGGGGACCAGAGCGGGACCAGACCAGGACTGAGACTGGGACCAGATCGGAACTGAGACCGGAAATGAGACCGGGACTCAGACTGGGACTGAGACCGGGACTTAGACCAGGCCTGAGACAGGGACCAGAGCAGGACCAGACTGGGACTAGACCAAGACTGAGACCAGGACCAGACTGGGACTGAAAATGGTTTAGTCCTGGTTCAGTCCATTTTCCATTTTTTCCATTTTTCATTTAAAAACAAAATCAAAAACTGAAAAAAAAAAAGATCTTTATCTGTTTTTTTTTTTGTTTTTGTTTTTTCATTTTGATTTTAGAGACAAATAATGAAGAAAATGGTTGTTTTTTGTTTTCTTATTTTTGGTCTCTCCGTTCTCTCTCTCTTTTCTCTCAGTTTAATTCATCCCGTCTTTAATCGCTCTGGACACTTTATCCTGTTTCTTTCCACTTTATCTGGTCCCAGGGGAAAACCGGACCAGGACTCTGCCTCGTGGACGAAATCTGAGACCAGACCAGGACTTTAACCGGACCGACGAGGAAACCTGAGACTCAAACAAGACCCAGACCGGACCCAGAGACCCAGAGACCCAGACCGGACCTAGAGACCCAGACCGGACTCAAAGACCCAGAGACCCAGACCAGACTCAAAGACCCAAACAAGACCCAGACCGGACCTAGAGACCCAGACCAGACCCAGACCGAACCCAGAGACTCAGAGACCCAGACCGGACTCAAAGACCCAGAGACCCAGACCGGACTCAAAGACCCAGAGACCCAGAGACCCAGAGACTCAGAGACCCAGACCGGACTCAAAGACCCAAACAAGACCCAGACCGGACCTAGAGACCCAGAGACCCAGACCGGACTCAAAGACCCAAACAAGACCCAGACCAGACCCTAGAGACCCAGAGACCCAGAGACCCAGACCCACAAGACCCAGAGACCAAGACCCAGAGACCCAGACCCAGAGACCCAGAGACCCAGACCAGAGACCCAGAGACCCAGAGACCCAGACCGGACCTAGAGACCAGAGACCCAGACCAGACCCAGAGACCCAGAGACCCAGAGACCAGAGACCAGACCGGACTCAAAGACCCAAACAAGACCCAGACCGAACCCAGAGACCCAGAGACCCAGAGACCAGAGACCAGAGACTCAGACCGGACCCAAGACCCAGAGACCCAGAGACCAGAGACCAGAGACCCAGAGACCCAGAGACCCAGACCAGACCAGAGACCAGACCGGACTCAAAGACCCAAGACCCAAGACCCAGACCCCAGACCCAGAGACCCAGAGACCCAGAGACCAGACCCAGACCGGATCCAGAGACTCAGACCGGACTCAGAGACCTAGAGACCCAGACTGGACTCAAAGACCCAGATCAGACCCAGACCGGATCCAGAGACCTAGACTGGACCCAAACCGGACCCAAAGACCCAAACAAGACCTGGACCGGACCTAGAGACCCAGAGACCCAGACCAGACCCAGAGACCCAGACCGGACCAGAGACCCAGACCTCAGAGACCCAGAGACCTAGACCGGACTCAGAGACCCAGACTAGACCCAGAGACCCAGAGACCCAAACAAGACCCAGACCAGACCCAGACTGGACTCAGCGACTCAGAGACCCAGACCAGACCCAGAGACCAAGAGAGAGAGAGAGAGAGAGAGAGGGAGAAAGGGATGACAAAGAGAGAGAGTCAGACAGAGAGAGGGAAGAAAGAAGAAGAGACAAAGAGAGAGAGACAAAAACAAGAGAGGAAGAGAGAAAGAGAGAGGAGGGATAGAGAGAAAGACACAACAGAGACGGGGGGCGGAGAGAGAGAGAAAGGAGGAGGGAGAAACAAAGAGAAAGAGAAGACAAAAAGAGAGAAAGACAGAGAGAGATCAAAAGAGAGAAATAAAGAGAGAGAGAGGAGAGAAGAAAGAGAGGAAGAGTGATAGACAAGGAGAGAGAGAAAGAGACAGAAGAGAGGGGAGAGAGAAGAACAGAAAAAGAGAGAGAGTAGCTGTTTTTCCATAACTTCCGGATGGAAAAGCGCCTGACAGTTTTCTGAGCTGACAGGTTCACGCTTGAGTTCACCTGTCAGCCTGTCAGGTGCAGCGCCTGTCCGTCAGAACACATCAGTCTCTGCACCTGTCAGATCAGCGACAGGGTCAAAGATTTCACCTGTTTCACTCTTTTTTTTTTTTTTTTTTTAAGGTTAAAGATGAAACATTCTGCAAAAGGACCCAAAGACTCAGACCAGACCCAGACCGGACCCAGACCCAGACCCAGACCCAGAGACCCAGACCCAGACCGGACCCAGACCGGACCCAGAGACCCAGAGACCCAGAGACCCAGACCGACCCAGACCAGACCCAGACCAGACCCAGACCGGACCCAGAGACCCAGACCGGACCCAGAGACCCAGACCGGACCCAGAGAAGAGACTCAGACCAGACCCAGACCGACCCAGAGACCAGACCAGACCCAGACCCAGACCAGACCCAGACCGGACCCAGAGACCCAGACCCAGACCCGGACCCAGAGACCCAGACCCAGACCAGAGACCCAGAGACCCGGACCCAGAGACCCAGACCGAGACCCAGAGACCCAGAGACCCAGACCCAGGACCCAGACCAGACCCAGACCCAGAGACCCAGACCGGACCCAGAGACCCAGACCGGACCCAGAGACCCAGAGACCCAGAGACCCAGAGACCCAGACCGGACCCAGAGACCCCAGACCGGACCCAGACCGGATCCAGAGACCCAGATCAGCAGACCCAGAGACCCAGACCCAGAGCCAGACCCAGAGACCCAGACCCAGACCAGACCCAGACCCAGACCAGACCCAGAGACCAGAGACCCAGAGACCCAGACCGGACCCAGAGACCCAGACCGGACCCAGAGACCCAGACCAGACCCAGACCCAGACCCAGACCAGAGACCCAGAGACCCAGAGACCCAGACCCAGACCGGACCCAGAGACCCAGACCGGACCCAGAGACCCAGACCAGACCCAGACCCAGAGACCCAACCCAGAGACCCAGAGACCCAGACCCAGAGACCCAGACCGGACCCAGAGACCCAGACCGGACCCAGAGACCCAGACCGGACCCAGACCAGACCCAGAGACCCAGACCGGACCCAGAGACCCAGACCGGACCCAGAGACCCAGACCAGACCCAGAGACCCAGACCCAGTTTCACTCTTTTTTTTAAGGTTAAAGACGAAACATTCTGCAAAAAAAAAAAAAGACATTTAAATCTTTAATTTCACAAACTTCCATCAACACCCACAGAATTTTATGGGAAAACTGTTTTATATTTACATTTTACTCACAGGGACACGAGGACCAGACACTCCACAGACCTCGTCCAGAACCAGAACTCTCTCTTCACGTCACAAACTCAGACTCAGGACTTTTATGGTTTGGTGAAGGGTAAAAGACGCGTTTAGAAATTGTGTAAATCAGTTTCTCCGTCTCAGTTTGAAGCTTCACTCGGGGAATTCACGGGAGCGTTTTCAGAGACTGAAAATCCTCAAGAATTTCAGAAGGAAACTCATTCTAGAGCTACATTTGAGTTTGTAGTGGATCCTGAAAAAGAACATAACACTGTTGTCAAGTGAGAAATTCAATTTGTCAACTGGACAAATGTTTATTTAGATTGAAATTGACCTAAAGATTTAGAAATAAACGTTTGTCCAGGTGACAAGTTGAATTTCTTCTTTGTGATTTCGACCTGGACGACTGAGAAAATCAGAGTCTTCAAAGTTTTCAGTGAAGGCCCAAGAAAAAATACTGAAAGAATTTTTGTACTACTAATGGGTCCGGTCAAGCAGAAGTAAACAACAAGGCCAAAAATTCAAGTTAATTCATCTGATATAAAAATGTATTGAACAGATACATATGTACTCTAGTTTATGAAACTGTTGACCTTTTTTCTGGACCATTTTTGGTTCTAAAGTTCCATATGTTTTAAACAGACCATGTATGAAACATGGAACAAAAATTATTTCCCAAATTTCAAAGACCCAAAAATCATGTAAATAAATGGATGTATTTCATCATATCTTGTGTTATTCCATCTTTGAACTGTTGATGAAGGTACAAAGATTAAAAAAAAAAAAAAAAGTATTTAAAATGATAAAAATTTTCTTGGAAGGACTGACATATTTTATAGAAATAGTTTCTTTCATTTTGAAGTAATATTAAAGTATTCAGAAGAAAAAAGCGACAAATGATGTAAAATCCTGCACCTTCTACTTGTTTGAACAATTTTTCCTCCGTTACTTTTCCCTCCGTTACCATGAACTTTCTTAATAAAAAATCTCATGACTCAAAAAGTAAGAGGTTTTTCAACCTAATCTTGTACCATATGGTAGAAAACTATATGAAGCAAATATTCAAACCAGTTTGTTAAGGATATGTAAGTGAGAACCAAGAGTTATCACTGTTTGGATTTATTGCCCAAAAAGTGCTGCATATTTCATTCCCTCCGTTACCAACATGAGTTTTTACATTTTTTGTCAACAACTTGAAAGAATCTCACAGGTTTAACTTGACCCTGTTGGAGTGTAACTCTTTCCTACTTTCTGATACTTTACTTATTTCAATAGTTCCTCTAGTTTCTGAATAAGAGACATTTGAATGTCAAAAATCTGACCCTGTTTCCCTCCGTTACCACTTGACTGGACTCAGATGTCTTGTTGGAGACTGTCCTGGTTACAGACGTTACAGCCAGCGAAATGTTACACGTTACAGTTTAGTGCAGCTTCCAGCATCAATTAATGTTTGTGTTTACAGGCAAAACCTCTGTATGTTTACAGTTTGGTTTAGACCTGGTTTAGACCTGGTTTAGACCTGGTTTTAGACCTGGTTTAGACCTGGTTTAGACCTGGTTTTAGACCTGGTTTTAGACCTGGTTTTAGACCTGGTTTAGACCTGGTTTTAGACCTGGTTTTAGACCTGGTTTTAGACCTGGTTTTAGACCTGGTTTAGACCTGGTTTAGACCTGGTTTAGACCTGGTTTTAGACCTGGTTTAGACCTGGTGGTTTAGACCTGTTTAGACCTGGTTTAGACCTGGTTTTAGTTTTAGACCTGGTTTAGACCTGGTTTAGACCTGGTTTAGACCTGGTTTAGACCTGGTTTAGACCTGGTTTAGACCTGGTTTAGACCTGGTTTAGACCTGGTTTTAGACCTGGTTTAGACCTGGTTTTTAGACCTGGTTTTAGACCTGGTTTAGACCTGTTTAGACCTTTTAGACCTGGTTTAGACCTGGTTTTAGACCTGGTTTTAGACCTGGTTTAGACCTGGTTTTAGACCTGGTTTTAGACCTGGTTTAGACCTGGTTTTAGACCTGGTTTTAGACCTGGCTTTAGACCCAGTTTAGACCTGATTTTAGTCCTGGTTTAGAACTGGTTTTAGTCTTAGTTTGTTTGTTAGAGGTTTGTGATCTGTTTGAATGTGGAAGTCTTTTCTTATCAGTGGTCGCGCTCAACCCTCCGCCGCTCCTCTGCATATATATATATATATATATATATATATATATATATATATATATATATATATATATATAATATATATATATATATATTATATATATATATATATATATATATATATATATATATATATATATATATATATATATATTATACTTATTTACATGAGTGCTTTTCCTATTTGGTCTGAAATCTGAATTTTAATGAAATAAGTGACTAATAATGAATGAGAAGAAACACAATATTCATTAGTTTAATATTTATTGAAATTGTTGAAATTGATGCTGCATTGAAAAGGGTCTGTAGCCCCAATATAAGGCTGTACACAGTGAGACCATTATGTGGAAAACAATAAAGAAATAAATAGATAGATAAATATTTTTATTTGCTAGTTTTCAACGACAAGAACAAGAACAACAAGAACAACAAGAACAACATACAAATAAAACATGCACAATAAAGTTACACTAACACTAACATCACACAGTCACTCACTGTCCGACACTAATGTGGCAACTTTAACTCAGCTCTACATGTGAAAGCTTCATCCCACGGTCGAGTGAAACCTGAACAGCACAAACTGCAGTTTCTGTTCCACATGGACTAGTGGCGATGAATTACATCACGCTGATGAGTTACATCATCGTACCAATGACTTACATCGGTGCGATGACAAAGAAAATCAGGAGGGCCATTCCAGCCAACACCAAGACAATGACAAACACCCACTGGTCGTACAGCACGGCCCAGTACATGAATTTTGACCTAAGCCAAGCCCAAGGTGACCTCCAGCTGAATGCAGGCAGGTGGTCTACATCCAGTTTGTTTGCCGACGGTGGGAAGAAACGCCTTGGACAACTAGAAGACCCCGAACTGATTGAAGAAGAGCACGGAGAAGAAGATGAAGAAATGTCTCCATCAGAATAATAATGAAAAGAATGCTCTGTACGTCCCTCCATCATTTCCCCATCAGATTTCTTTTTAGACTTACGGAGGCGTTTAAAGAAATCCCTAACTGAGGAACTGGTACTGCCAGTATTACTACTATTACTACTCTTACTCCTACTGCTACTCTTGGCAGATGGAGGAATACTGTCCTCTGGAGATGTTCTGTCCTCTGGAGATGTTCTGTCCTCTGGAGATGTTCTGTCCTCTGGAGATGTTCTGTCCTCTGGAGATGCTCTGTCCTCTGGAGATGTTCTGTAGTCGAGAGAAGTTTTGTCGTCCTTGTCATCTCCAGAGGTAGGGGCTTCTGGATAATAATGAAAGTCATTGGAACTTCCCTGTTTGGAGGAAGAATCACTTTCATTTTTCTTTTTGGACTTCCCAAAACTTCTACACAAAGTCAAAATGGATGACCTGATACTACTAAGTCGACTACCAGTACTGCTACTGTTCAGAGTGCTCTGAGAGGATATAGTGACATTGTAAAGTTCACTGTCTTCTACAACTGGCAGCTCAGGAGCTGAACGCGTTTCCGAGGGCGACTCTGGGACTCTCCTGGCTCCCGGCTGGTGGTTCGGAGGAGGGTCTCTCTACAGGGGGTGAGGGGATTCTGTTATCCATGTCCACGTCAAAGTCCATGTTCATGTCCAAACATTACATTTTACAGAAACAAAACTTAAAACCACATGACTCATTTGCATAAACTAAGTGTTGATAAAAACAGCTTTTTCCTCGTGCCCTGATGTGGTTCAGTTTGTGTCGGACTAAAGGACACAGTGACTCAGTGGAATATGAGTGTTCTTTCTGTGACAGAGGGGTGTTCTGCTGATGGTGAGTCTGTTCTGTGTTTCTGTCGTGTTGTTGGTTCATGTGACACTTTTCAGAGATTATACGTCTGCAGGTCGAACACACAGACACACGTTTATATGAAGGGAACCAGGACTGAACCAGAACTAAACCAGAACTGAACCAAGACTAAACTGGACTAAAGCAGGACTAAACCAGGAACCAGGACTGAACCAGAACTAAACCAGAACTGAACAAAGACTAAACCAGGACTAAACCAGGACTGAACCAGAACAAAACCAGGATTAACCAGGACTAAACTAGGACTGAACCAGAACTAAACCAGGACTGAACCAGGTCTAAAACAGGTTTAAACCAGAACTAACCCAGGACTGAACCAGAACTAAACCAGGACTGAACCAGGTCTAAAACAGGTTTAAACCAGAACTAACACATGTTCATTGAATTCTCTCTGAAGTTCTTACATGTTATTTTCTATTTCCTCCACTTTACAAATTTGTATGTAATTATTTTGATTCCAGGTCCTGGCACTTTATCTGGAGAGTTTCATTCTTCTCTCTCCTCTGGGGAATCTTCTGATTTTTGTAAAAAGAGGCTCCAGATTCCCTCCCTTCCTGTGAACCACGCCTCCTGCTGGAGTCTGTGGCTCGTGTGGATGGTGAGGTGCTTCTGCCTTTCTTCAAAACACCGTTGAAGATCTTTGAAATCTGGAGCACCCTTTTTTGTATCCACCTTTTTCAAAAGATAAATCTAGAAATAATAAATAAATAAATAACAGATTGAAATTCAGTCAATCTCACCCAAAGTCAGAACATGTTTTAACATGTTTGCTTTTGTCCTGAGAAAACTTTCTACCATTTCCAATCAAATATGTACCGTGTACATTTTAAATATAAATAAATAACTAATAAATAAATACATAAATATATAAATAAATAATACATGAATAGACTGAAATTCAACATTTTATTGACGTATACATTTTAATATCGTCTTCTATAGTTCCTAGTTGATGGGCTGCAACCACGAGGAAGCTGACACGCCAATCTTTGTACATGCCAAACATGCTACAGTACAAAAGAGCAAATCTGTGTTAGTTAAAGCATCTGACACTGACATATTAGTCATTGCACTAAGCTCCTTTGCAGCTCTTCAAGAATCTGCTTTGGAGGAGCTATGGATTGAATTTGGACAGGGCCATACCATGCGATGGTTCCCAGTGCATGATATTGCATCTTACCTTGGTCCACAAAAATGCAAAGCTTTGTCTTTTTTCCATGCCTTTACAGGGTGTGACATTGTATCAGCATTTAAAGGCAAGGCCAAGAAAACAGCATGGCAGACATGGGACAACTGTCCCCATGTCACAGATACATTCACAAAACTCAGCCAGTCCCCATCAAATATTACTGATCATGATTTGAGCAGGTTAGAGCAGTTTGTCATCATGATGTGGGACAAAAACAATGCTAATGTTGAAGTGAATGAAGCCAGGCTTGACTTGTTTGCTCGCAAGCAACGTGCATACGACGCAATATCACCGACCAAGGCAGCTTTGGAGCAGCACATAAAACGTGCCACATACCAAGCTGCATGTATCTGGAGTCAGTCAACAGTTTGTGAAATGACAACTGAAAATCCTGCCAACTGGGGGTGGCAGAAAAAGGGGGACACATGGCAGGTCCTGTGGTCCCTTCAGACACCTGTCAGTGAAAGTTGTCAACAGTTTACTAAGTGTGGGTGTAAGGGTGAACGCCGTGGAAGATGCAAATGCTTCTGTCTTGGTCTAATGTGCACCCAGCTCTGCAGGTGTAAATGCACTGATGAATCCTAATGTGTGGATCATTGATAAGATTCTCAATGTAGCTACTTAACCAGACTGTTTGGTTCATTCCAAGTCTAATGTTTATTGTATATAGATGTTGATTAGTGCTTAAGAAGTAGTTAAGAATTCTTCTTTTTTGTGATATCAAAGTAAAATCAATGTCCAATCAAAAGATCCCATGATTATAATTATAATTATGACACTTACCAAGATATCAATCAAAAATCAATCCTGTGTCAAAAAAGACAGTTTATTGAAAGGTTGCAGACGAAAAAATGACAGTTATTTTCCAATTGTTTAACTTGTATTTTATGTTTTATTATTGTTTAATACAAACATTTCCATTTCTAGGCCATATTCACAGCACAAGGATGATCAAAACAATATCAATGTGGAGAAGTTTACTTTTGATATAGAAATTGCGGCCATCTTGAAAATTGGCGGCCATTGAGTTTTTTTTAGGTGGCTCAAGTGCTTTTCTGAAAGAGGGGGTTCTAAGCTACAACCATGCCAAATTTGGTGCTTGTACGACAAAGTGCAGGATTATTTGAGTAACCGGTCCCACTATTAATCTTTGTGCCTCAAGAGCCTCTTTGTGTGTTTGGAGGAAAATGTCACTGAGGAGAATTTGTGGAAATATTACAAAGTGCTGCCCCCTACAGCTCGTAACCACTTACTCCAATATCAACCTCCCACAGCCCAGGCGCTGAACGCAGGGCAGCCGCACTCACTCTGTAAGTGAACACTGCTGCCCCCTACAGCTCTTAACTACTCACTGCAGTGAGGACTGCAGGAGCAGACGGCAGGTCTAACTTTGTTCCTGCCGCAGGAAAACCACGAGCGCGGGGAGAATTTCCACCTCTTCTTTGTTTTTTTGCCGCTTTGCTTGAGCTCTTGTATTTTTTCGACCAATTTAGACAGATGTGTTTCCCGCTCGGCGTCTTTCTCGGCCCACTCTTGTGCCATTCTGTCCCCGGTTTCCTGGACCAGCCCCAGCCACCCTTGAAGGATTTCTTCGCGCTTTTCCTCCTTGAGCTGACGCTCCCTCTCTTCCCGATCGAGAGCCTCCCTCGTGACCACGTCCCTCTGTCTCCATATTTCCTGAAGACTCGACAAACTCATCTTTGTTTTGATAAGTTTGATTTTGTGTTTGGATAATTCACACTGGTATTTGGCTTCCTTTTGTGTCCATTTTATGCGGTTTCTCTCCCGCTTATCCTCATAATATTTCCTCAAATCATCCTCGTATTCATGGAATTCCTTCCGCAGGTTTTCCATGTCATTTTCTAATTTTTCCATTTTACTAATTTGAAGATAATTATTTTTTTCCAGCTCCTGGCGCTTCATCTTGAGAGTTTCATTTTCCTCTCTTAATTTACTGATTTCTTCGGCCGATTCCTCCTCTGTTAAGTTCTCATCAGAACTGGCCTCTTGTTCCAAATCGTGTCTAACCATGGAGTTTTCCTTTGGGGAATCTTCAGATTTTTGCAGAAGGAGGCTCCAGATTCCCTCCCTTCCTCTGAACCACGCCTCCTGCTGGAGTCTGTGGCTCGTGCGGACGGCCAGGTGCTTCTGTCTCTCTTCAAAACACCGCTGAAGATCAGCAAAATCTGGAGCTCCCTGTTTTGCATCCGCCTGATCCAGAAGTTCAGTGACCTCTTCTTTGTACTGGGATTCTTTTGCTTCCCAGTGGGTCACACTCTCCCTCCAGGGCAGATCCACTTCAGCCAAAGTCTCATGCTCTCTCATCAGCTCCGCCTCCTTCTCCATCCAGAGCTTCAGTTTGGCGTTCCACTCCGCCTCTGCAGCGTCGTGGTCGCGCTCAACCCTCCGCCACTTCTTCGCCAGATTCTTTGATCTGTTAGTTTTGCGCTTCATTGTGATAATATGTTCTCACAAACTGAAATGTCACTAAATCTTGTGTGTTTGTGTTACTCTTACAACCTCTGGTGTCTGAGTCAACGCGCTTAAAGTGACTTCAAAGGACGTGATCGACCAATCAGAGCGCAGGAAAAAAGCTTTGACTTTGAGATTCCAGTGATGTCACCAGGGTTAGGGTTAGAGAGTTCTGTCGTCATGGGCAACCGTTGCTAGGAGACAGGAGAGAGATTCCAAAAGTTGTTTATATTTAAAATATAACTCTCATTTGACCAGATCTTTGTCATTTTTGGCCCTAACAACTTGAAACTGGGCACTGAACACACTCGTCCCATTAGGACGACACCCTCCAAATGTGAGATCGGTCGGATGAACGGTTTGAGAGTTACACGTGGAACAGACAAACAGACGCAGACAGACGTTCCTTATATTAATAGATAAATATTTGAATAAACATGTTGTAACGTAATCTACTGGCTTTTTAAAAACATCGCCAGGATTGAGAAACACGTTCAGTTAAATCTTTGGTAAAACATAGAACAGAGTTTTCATCTCACATAAAAATGAAAATCATCAATGATCGACTAAAACCTCGACTACGACAAGAACAGAAAACACAGAACCTGAGACTCCATTTACACTGAAACAAATCTGTGCATCACCGTATCACTGTATCGAACACGATTTGCATCCAGACACGTCGTTTCTGTGTCCTCAGGCCTTCTTTATCCTCACAGCTTTGAACATATTTGTTTACATTTTACAGAAACAAAACTTAAAACCACATGACTCATTTGCATAAACGAAGCGTTGATAAAAACAGCTCTTTCCTCGTGCCCTGATGTGGTTCAGTTTGTGTCGGACTAAAGGACACAGTGACTCAGTGGAATATGAGTGTTCTTTCTGTGACAGAGGGGTGTTCTGCTGACCTGTCATTCCTTCTCAGCTCCATCCAAACGGAGCCGATTTGGGAAAGGTGAAAAGTAGAGAACAGACTTATAGGCTAAAACAGTCACAGAACTATAACAAAAGGCATAGAGCTCACGACATGCCCAATCTGCAGCCAGGTGAGCATGTGTGGGTCAAGGACCTGCAGCAGAGAGGAACTGTGGTGTCCACTGCAGGAACACCCAGGTCCTACGTTGTGGAAACACCGAGTG
>NW_026571095.1:16412400-16425158 GCF_026225935.1 Boleophthalmus pectinirostris
CAAGGTGGAACAGAGTGTTTTCTGTTGGAGAAAATAACTCTAAACAGCCTAAATATGCAGGACTTGTGTGAATGAAACAAAACACAACTCCAGTTAGGTTTGTGATGCCGAAACAACATTATAACATAGATCAGAAAATAGCGTAATATGGGATGTTTAAAAGAGAACAAAGTAAAGATGTAGATCTTGTTGAAAAAGTACTTAGTAGAGTTGTAAAGTTATTGCCCCCTTTTTTTGGGTCACTTTTTGTACATTCTTTGTTTCTAATTACGGATTTGGTCATTATTCCACTCAACCACTCAATAATGATATGCTTTTCTTGAGTGTTTCTAAATGTGTTGTTGCTAAGTGATATAACAAATAGAAAAAAGTTATAATTATTAGAACATGGGGATCTTGTGTGGTTAGTGGGTGAAGCTTTGAAATTGCCAAACTTGCCAGTGCTTTTAAAGTATTAATTGCATGTCATTATCATCTGGGCACTGCTGAATGTCTGTTCATTTGGCTCCATTATAATTTTAATGTCGAATCGTTTCACAAACGAAATCTCAAAAATTAAATCTAAAATCCATTACTTGTGATATGATTTGCTTTTTACAATCATTTATTTGTTGCAATTAGCACCCAACATGGTTAACATTTTATAGCAGTTAGATTAAAGGGCCCATATTACACCACTTTCTGATCTAAGTTATAATGTTGTTTCTTCATCAAAAACATACCTGGCATTGTGTTTTGTTTCATTCACACATTTATCACACACAAATCCTGCATGTTTAGGTTTTATGTCTTCTCTCAAAATGAAAACCGTCTGTTCCACCTTGTGATGTGGTAATACAGAAAGTGCTCCACTGTGTTTTCAATCTCCGTATACCTTCACTTGATAATTTAAAACCTGGAATTGCCAGTCTCCACTGAGCAGGGGTGTAGTGGGCGTGGTATGCGGGGGTACGCTGGCCACCCACTTCTCCCAATGTGAAATGTAAAAAATAACAAATATAAAATAGCCTACAACTTAGATGTCAAACCGTAGCTATTGGCAACAGTGAAAACAACCTGCATAGGCTCATGGTATCTGCAGTACTGTCCTATAGTGACCCATGACATGAGGGGACCAGGACTGAACCAGGACTAAACCAGGGAATAGTGTCAGGACGGGCCCAAAGGTGCGCCTGTGTAGGCCATAAGGTGACTGCAGGAGAAAGGACCGGCACAGCGCTCCACGCCTCACGGCTTCTGTAAACTACCACTTGATGATATAACAAGGTGTAACAAAGCATTTTGAGCTCTGGAGATGTAGACAAGACTAATAATAAAAGATTACTCAAAAATGTATGAACCAAAACACAACTCCAGGTATGTTTTTGATGAGGTAACAACAATATAACATGACAAAATTTGAGCTCCATTGTGTGTTGTCTGCATCTAAATGGCACGCATTTTATTTTCTACCATAATCAGGAAATGCACATTAGCATGCTGGCTGTTTTGTAGCTTTATTGTCACAGCAAAACTTTGAACCACTGCATTTTTAGGACATTAGAAGTCAGGTACAGCGCCTTAAACCAACACTTGAGAACTTGTATGGGAAAAGTACACATCAGCCTACCACTTAACTATTATCATTATGATCGCATTATCAAAAGAACACTGGGCTTAGCTGTTAATGTATGTGGCAATTTTTCTAAGCATCTGACATTTTAAATCACAGCTCGTGGGTGTGTTCTTATAGGCCTTTATAATCCTCTTAAAAGTATCATAACTTCAAACTTTAAGAGTGGTATTATGTGAAATAGATTTTTGGGAGCTTTCTGCCATGTTTTAACATTGTTCTCTCGTCAAAAACAAGGCTGAAGAGGTTTTAAATGTCATCAATGCATGTTTCAGTAATTTAGCAATCTCTCCCGGGCCCTATTCAAACCCTCCTCATGATTAGCTGTAAGATTCTGTCCAGTGCTCCGCCTACAAGCTTACGCCATCTACCGTTTTGTTCCTTGTTTGGAGGAAGGAAACTCTTTCAGGCAACACATTTGAAATAGTCACTGTTTCGACGATTAAAATGGACGGTTTCATATTCACTTCGCACAAGTGGTTTAACAAAGACTTTTAGTTCACAAAAATGGAATGGCGCGACGTGACTCGCCCGTAGTGACCAGGGACCCTCGCCATCACGTAGCAATGAGGTTTCCGAAAATGTATAGTTTGTCAGCCAAAAAAAAGCGGAACATTGTTCTCGTATCGGTTGGTTATTCTCCTAACCAACTCACCCATTTTTCACCCACTGAACAATGACGAAAAGTCCTGAAATTTTGCCATCTGGTAAAACTCGCGCTTCTCTAACTTTTGGCTATTTTCATTTACCAAAAATAAATAAAATGGCTCGTCAGCACCCCCAAACGACTCAAAAATGCATTAGGGAATACGAATGACACCAAAAAAAATTTGCAGGTACAATCATAAAATTTGACACAGAAGTCGATCATGTCAAGACAAGGAAATATAAAAAAATATTATTACACATATTATTACACCAACACCGTGTGCTCCACTAGGGGGCAGTAATATTAGCTTAAAGTTGGCTAAGCTTTTACGAACTCCTCCGAGGGCGTTCACCCGAACGAGCTCAAATTTGGTCCACATTATCTCAAGACGTGGAACATCGAAAGTTATCCAAATTTTTCACACACGTCTTACGGTCTCTGAACAGTGAAGCAACAAAAAATGCACACAATTTTGGAGATTTACAAATTGCTCCCATTTGCTCAAACGAACTCCGATTTCAATGAAAATTTAAACAGTTGTTAAACTCTCTGCCCTGAAGCTACTTCATGTGAAAATTATTAATTTGGCACATTAGCGCCCCCTATAGATTGAAACAAAATTTAATATGTGAGAAAATCATTTGTTCCCAAATAGTTGTTCAAAAATTTCTGAAATTTTGCACAAAATTCCATTTTGACATCCTGATAACTCAATGACACCCATGTCATATTTTTTATGCCGTTGCCATAGCGATGACATAAACTCTCCATTGGTAAAATCTACAAATTCTGGCACAAACTTTGGCCGTTTTCATTCAAATTTTAATCGTGGGTTCACACCCCGACCCTGAACAGATTTATATAAGAAACTCTCAGGTGGGCACAATAGCGCCCCCTAGGGAAATTGCACGGTAGTGCCAAAATTTACTTTGTCGTAGACATATAAAATTTGGTACACAGATTCATGACATGGTCTCGATCAAAAAAGTGTAGGACGACCCCATGCCATTTCCCCATCATGTTGCCACGGTGACAGGCTAAATCTGACCTCGCCAATAGGACGCCCAACAAAAACTTTGGTGTAGCTAAACCAAATTTGGTACACAGATGCATCATGGGAATAGGAACAAAAAAGTATATTACAGCAGGAAGTCGGCCATATTGGATTGATCGTGCGACCTGGCGATGAAGGCACAAATTCCTGTCCTCATATTTGAACGAACACGTCCTAGGGCGTTTGACCCAGACTCACCAGAATCATTCTGTATCATCTAGACAAGTGGGACATTAAAATTTGTTAAAAGCTTTTTAAAAGATCAAACGGTGTGACCATCAAACTTCGACGCCTGATAATTTGCACACATTTTGGCCAATTTCACTCATATTTTAACCGTGGGTTCACACCCCGACCCTGAACAGATTGATGTAAGAAAATACAAAAATGGGTGCAATTGCGCCCCCTAGAAAATTTGTATGTAAAAATAAGGTTTTATTTGTCACAGATATACAACATTTGGCACCCACATTTGTGACATGGTCTCGATTAAAAAACTCAATAATGCTCACACCCCATTTACATTGTGTTGCCATGGCAACAAGCCAAAATTGTATCCTTGCCAATGGGACGTCCTGACACAAACGTTGGCGTAGCCAAACCAAATTTGGTATCCAGATGCATCATGGCAATAAGAACAAAAATGTATATTGTGACCACGCCCCTTTACAAACCGGAAGTCCGCTATCTTGGATATTTTCTTTTGCCAAATTTTGAAAATTGCAGAGTTACATTAAGATTTTTAGGGCTAGGGTTGGGGCTATGGTTAGGATTACGATTAGGGTAAGGTTTAAGCTTAGGCTTATTGGGGTCAGTGTGAGGTGCGGCGTTTGCGGGCTGCGCCGTTTGCGGGGCGTGGCGCAAGCACGAGCGAGGGCCGATCATTGCCGCTTGCGGCTATATTTTTCAATTAGAATTTTGCTCCGTTGCCAGTCACAAGATGGCAGTGCACATGCTTCCTCTAGCTTTATTTATAACTAACTATCCTAATTGATTCAGTGAACTAAGTTTTGTTGCTGTACTTTTTATTTAGCATGTGCTTCTTCTGCCTAATTTATTTTTAATATGTATGTGATTTATATGTTCTGAGTTTTATTCATAACTCAGTCCTCTCTTCCCCCCACAGCCCGGGCCACTAAATGCACCCAGTTGCTGCTGTTCTGCTGTTTGACTGACTTTGACCATGAAACAGAAGCTAAAACAAATTAAGAAGTGACGATTTCAGTTTAAAAGGAACAGAGTGTATGATGTTGTTCACCAGAGACCAAGGTCACCGTGACACTCTTAACACCGCCTCTATGGGAACTGCCAGGTTTAAAAAAGGACCTGTCGTCTCAAGTAACTCTTCAGGAAATTACTTGCACTTTTCTTAGAATATTTTTTAAACAGACTGAACTGAGTGATTGTTTTTTACCACCTAACGTATGTCAAAGGTATTTTTTCAGATTACAAAGAATGTGAATGATACGCAGTTAATGCACTGTTTGACGCAATACTGTAGTTTTGTTACTTTTCAGAGTACTAGCGGTGGGAAATAACTTTTACTTGAGGAATTTTCTTCAAAGACTTTTGTACTTTGTATGAACCAAAACTTTTAAGTAGTTTTTGAGGTAAACATTGTAACTGTAAACATGCTGAAAATAGTAGCAGTAGCAGCAGTAGTAGTAGCATGGTAGTACCATTAACTGCTTATTTATAGAGGCAAACTTCCATCACTACTTTATTCAGATGACATTTTGCTATATTGGGCTTATTTGAGTAAAATTTATTTGAAGTGCTTCAACAAATTATTTTTTTCCTTTGAGTAAGTAGGATTTGATTTGGGATTATTTTATTTAACATTGCATAAAATATGTCCATGCATCAAACAGACAGTTTTATATTTGAAAAAGTAAAAAATAAGGATGAGGTTGCAAGTTCATGTTATAATGTCTCAGTTAGGTTTTGGTTTTATCTTTTGCACAATGCCATAAATACTCAAAGTTAAATGGAAATTTGCACATGTGTTGTAATTATTTCTTTACCCAATTTGAATGTCCAGCAGAAATGTTTTTCCTTTATTCAATTAAACACAATTAACACAGTTTAACTATTAAACATGTTAAACACAGTCTGGAGTACAATGTTTTGTCTGTCATTTAAAACGAAAAAAATACACTTTTGATTCAAACTATCCTTATAGATACACTGCAGTTGGTTATATCGAAGCCAGGACAGATCCACTTGTTGCTGAACTGTGTGTATCCTTCTGCATTGACCAGGCCACTGCCTAAAGACACCAGGTTAGAATCACACTGTATTAAACACAATTTCCATATCATATAAAGTGTTCATTTAAAGTAGATTATACCATCCATGAGATTTTGCAGGCTGCAGAAGTTTGTTCGGTTGGCTTCTGGGTCCTTCGGGGTGTCCATGATTGAATCACCCTACAGACACAAGGATGTAGAATCAGTTGCATTATCAGAAAATTAAAATAACACAGACAATAGTTTTAAATGTAGAAAATGGTGCATATCCCAGAAGACCTTTGTGAGTTATGTAGTATGCATGTTTTTGCTCTTTGCTTCATTCAGTGTTACCAGTTTGCTTCTAACATGATTTACAGTACTCTAAAGTTTAGTCTAAGGCCTAACTTAGACTATGTTTTGAAAACGTAATTATACTCCATCAATAGCTGTTTTAAATGTTCAACTTTGCCACTTACAGTCACTTTGCAGAGCGTAGACTGTTCAAACAGAAACTGCATTTCGTTGACTTTTCTTGTCTTAGGAGAAGTGTGTGCGGCTTTGATGAGATATGGTGAAGTAGACACGAGCTGACACGTGCAAAAACACAAACGCAAGTTACTATAAATAACTTGTACAGTTTCAATTAAAGAAGAACAGCTGACCTCATAGGAGCACTTCTCTCCACTGTACAGGCAGCTCGTACTGATCTGCCACAGTTTGATCTGCCTCACCAGTCTGTTGTACACCTCCTCACACAAAATACCAAAAGTCCTGCAGAAAAAAGAAAATGTATACAATAACTTAATATTCAGGATCAAATTAGCCAAAAAGCTATCACAAAAGCTGTCTCTTAAACAAGTTAAAATGGGAAAATACAAATACATTCCTATAATATAACCAATAAATACTACTACTACTACTACTACTACTACTACTACTACTACTAATAATAATAATAATAATAATATAATATTAATCTCAATTACTGTTTTATTAATTACAAAGACAGTAATTAATTAGATTGATTGAGTCCTGAATTAATTAGGGGAATGAATTCAGTAGTCTATGTTTGGTAATTACAAAATCTTTATACTATTATAGATGATACTAGTACTCAGTTCTCATGTAACTGTCAGATTTGTATCAGACTTTTTTGTTTTTATTACAACAATGACTTGAGTAGTGGATCATTTCATGGTCGTGGACTCGGGCCCAGGATTAATAATTATTAGTAATTTATTAGTTTGGTTTTTTTTGCTATATTGGATAAATAATAGGGAAAATGAGGTGTACCTTACCTTCTAACACTCTGTATTGAGGATAGATTTTAATCCATAAAAATGTCTATGACTGTACTATACTAAATATGACTAATGTGAGACTTGTGATTATTGTGGTTCTTCTATAATCGACACAGGAGCGTGGCCAAAACCTTGTCTAATACAGCTCTGACCATTAACACTGTGACAACTGCAAGATTTCAAGTCAGACAGGAGGATATAACATTATAAGTCCACTTACATTATAATAACAGGTACTTCAAACAACTCCAATATATGCCACCTTGGCATACTTTGACACGTTCAGTAAAAATATTAAATAACAATCTTACCATTTGATTTTGCACTGTGCTGGCCGGTCCGTGACAGAGAGGGTAAGAGTAGCCCCCAGTAGAACAGCAGACATGAGGAGCAGCCTGAGATCCATAATGGGAGGAAGGCTCTTCATGTAGGACTTGTACCAACTGTGGCGTACATCCTGCGCAGGGCTTAAAAGTCCAGTGGTCATGTGGATAAATCATCAGTACAACATTGATTATCACGCATGACAACACTGACGACATTGGTGGGCGTGAAGTAAAAGTAGTTTTGTTTCTTCTGGCTCACTTTTATTTAGTTAAATGTGCATTGTGTAACTTTTCTAGAGGAAGGTCCATCATATGCTTGTCTCCATGGAGATGTTATTACTGCACCTGGAATGTTCCACAGTGTGTTATTACATTTATCTCCATGTAGATGAGATTAGACCAAGTTACACGTTAAATCTGTGGAAAAGAGATCTTGATTACAGAAGGTATGAAGGTAGTTTTGAGCAATAGAAACACTAACAATTGAATAACTGTAAGATAGATACTTTTGATGCCATAGTTGTGAACATTGCAGGAGAAGAAGTAACATCTGTGTGGAGACAGACACTCCATCAGAGAAGTTTCACAGTTTCACCTTTAAACTAGGAAAAATAGCTTTGTGATGAATAAGGCTCAAATATACAGATCTGTTAAGTAACATATTATAGTAAAACTACATATATCTAGGTTATTAAAGACAATAGGGGGTATGATAGAAAAAGCAATGCAAAGTAGTAACAAATGAAGTAGTGATGAGACAGTTTACAGTGTATTTTTCAGAAAAGGTTGTCACTTTTTTGTCAGTGCATCACAAGTAAAAATAAGCTTGTGATGTGCGTCTGTGGAATGACCAGATCAAGTGCCCTGGTGAAAGGCCCTATCTATCTCACAATGTAAAAAATAAAGTCCATTCCCACACACTATATGCTGATGCTATGGCCAGTGTCAGTCTCATCTTGTGTATAGCCATGTGACACAGTGGTCAGACAGAGGTTGCTTTATGCCTGTCAGATTCACCATGAAGGAAAAACTGGATCATCTTTTTATTGAGGAATTTGAGGAATGTGGAAATAACCTACAGATATTAACTTGAACATGTCTATATACAGTGGTGGTACTCAGTTTTTTTTACTTAAGTAGAAGTAAAGAGTAAGTAAAAGTATTAAAATACCTGTTTAAAAGTATTTCACACAGATTTTAAGATCTTATAAAGCTTCAAATTAAATGATTCTGATACAGATTTAGGCCTTGTTTTTATTTGTATATTTGTGCTCAAACTATGAACATGTTAAAAATAAACCCCTCACCCTTTTCAGGAGGTCTCAAACTATAATAAAAAATACCTTTACTTTTCAGTCCATTTAAAAAATGTAGTGGATTAGAAAGTACAGATACCTGTTCTCAGATGTACTGAAGTAAAAATGTTCCATTGTAAAATCTACTTAAGTAAAGTACAGTTACCTAAAATATATACTTAAGTACGTACAATACTTTTCTACTTTTACTTTGTTATGTTCCACCACTGGCTATATGTTCAAGTTCATATCAATAAGAACAACGTAAAGACATAATCTGTATTTTTGAGTCATTGCTCATGGTCACCACCAGCATCAACATCATGTACATTGTAAACAGTAACCTTTAGACTTTGTATTTCTAATACTCTTAACTCAGCTATCATGGCAACTGAGCAAATATAAGACACGCAGATATAAGTTGTATGCCTAAGGGTCGTGAATCAATAAAAAGAACAAAATGAAGTGGACACATTGCATCCCATAAAAACGTGTTTGCAAGTGTCAAAACTGTTCACTTCATTCCATCTTGTGTTTATGTGGCTGCTACAGTCTTGATTTTACTCAATGTAATGTTTGCTTAATTCTGTGGATTACTAAATTACTCAATGGCAGTTTTAAGAGGAACTTGTATTTTCAGGGTCAGTATTCCAGAGGTTTTCCACCTAAGCTTTGATGTCACCAATAATAACAAAAAATTTGTCTTATATAACACTTTTCCAGAAGCTCAAAGCCACTTTACTGTTTTGTACAATCCTTCATTCACTCCTCACTGTATTAATTAAAAGGTATTAATTACTTTTAAATGAATACACTTTGATTAAATGTAATACTAAAAGTGAGAGACATCAAATTAGAGAAGGATGAAATTGTAATCTTTTATTTAAATATAAAATGTACAACAGTATTTGTGCAGTATAAACATGGTGCTTGATTGTATTGGTGAAAGACATGTTTACACAAAACAAGCTTAAGATATTTAGACATCTCAATTCAATGCAGGAGCTTTTGCTTTTCATGAATCAATGTATTTAACCTTTTACACTTCAAGGTTTTTTGCTAAATAAAATCAGCTCTGCTTCACCTAAAAAAAAGGCTGAGTAGGTTGAATTTCATCAGACTTCAGTGATGGACTTTGCAGTCAACGTGAACTCAGCATCTGGTAATGCTTCTTTAATTATAGATGAAATCTAAAAAAAATAAATAAATTAAATTAAAATAGATACACTTTAAGTCACTGGGGCCATATGTGTCAGTGCGCATTATCAGTCCAGAAAGTCACCTTGTCAAGAACTTCATCTAGAGAGGTTATGTTCAGCATGTATGTGGAATTAACTTCAGTGAGAAGAAAGGCAAAACCTGAGATAAAAGCATCTAGATGAGTTTGAATGTAAATACAATAAAACAAGATAATTTTTAAGTCTAAAATGTTATTATTAGTAATAGTAATAGTATTATATATTGTAAATTTAAGAAGAAGTAAGTAAGTAATTGTTATTACAACACACAAACTTTTTTTTTTATACATAACTTCCTGAAGTTTTAGTTTTAGTGCTTGTGGGTGAAAGGTCATCTTACTGTCCCGTTCATCTGTGGAGTCTACAGTGGTTGGTTGAATTGTTGAAAACGTAGGCTCTGTAGTCAACATTTCTGCTGGGCCCGTCGTAAAAACCACTGAGGCACAACAAAAGGAGCGTTCATGTGACATCATTCTAAAGAGGCTTTAGATAAAAACTGAGATAGAGGGAAGTTTTTGTATATAATCTGTTAAAGGGACACTATGTAAGGAGGGTAAAGACTCTGAAACTTTGTTTTTTTTTAATAAAACATCTGTTATGAATTAATTAAAGATTGCCTTTTAAGATTGTGTACACCATTACCATACTGTGGAACATTTCTGGAAAAGAAATATTATTTTCAAGAGCCATATTGGTGCAGTCCCTCACACACCAGAAAACAGCTTTTAAAACTCTTGAAAATATTTTGCATAATATCTGTTATTGCCATATAGAGTCTATGATTATTACTGACTGTCCACATGACAACAAAACTGGTATAAAGTTCAACTGTATTTCTTTGTAAACATAATTGAACAAAAACTGTATTTCTTTGTAAAAACAATTTAACAAAAACATGAATTTTTTCAATGTATTGGCAAAAAGAGTGCATAACTGTCCTTCATTTTGCCGTGATTATGAGCAGAAGAGCAGACTTTAAGCCCAACCTTATATAACACATTTGTCCCCTAAAACTGTATCACATAATAATAACACTGAAGAACATGAATTCAACCATGTTTATATTACAATAAATCTTAGAAATCAATAGATAACTATTGTACTGTACTGTTTTCAGATATGGTGTAGTGAGAGATAGTGTGGATTTCTTACTTGTCTGAGCGAGGCATGATGTGAAGCAGGCACTGAGGAGCAGGAGCAGCTGCATGTTGGAGGCGACTGTGAAATTCCAAACCTAGAGCCACTTTTGTTAAGGTACAGTGCAGAGGTGTGGCCCACACACAACAATAGACCTCTGCTGTTTCCTGGGACAACCATAACAAAACCTGACCTGCCTCGTGAAAGATGAGGAACAAGAAATGACGGTGCCCATGAGTTCAAATATTAATCTACAGAAGTCACTCAAAAAGATGTTTTTATTTGATCAAAGATTAGGTCCGGTAACAGATCATCACTTCTGTATGCTAGTGTAATCTGCCTCAGTACATCAAAGCATCTTGAACCCATAATAATAACAATATGACATTGCACATTGTTATGATCAAGAGAGAGAGAGAGAGAGTCTTTTGCTAGTTTTGCTATTTATTTAGAATTTATTATCATCATATATATGTTTGCTCTTTGTTTAATATATTGTAATGTGTCAGCTACTGTGTTCACAAGGTTTGTCTTCTCTGTCTTCATAAGGTTTATCTAAGTCTAAATATCTTGCCTTATTTTGTTATAAATGTAGTGCATATTCAGTAGTGAGAAACTATAGAAAATGCCTCTTGCTTTATTATTTTTTTTATTTTTAAAATAAGAAAATTCAGTCTTGACTCTATGGTTTCTTTCGGCCGCCACTGGACACACTCAGGCTGTGGCTGCTGGTGGGTGGAGGAGACATAAGGGGCAGATCCAGGCCCAGCTCCACTGTGCTCAGCGGAGGAGACTGGAGAGCAGATGTCCTGAGGCTGCTGCCTGAGGAGGACTCACTCCTTAACCAAGAAAACAAAGAGATGGCATTTGAAGACAGATGCTTCAAGTTCACATTTTCTGTATAGTTCAAAATATAAAAAGTAGTAAGTAATGTTATAACCAATCTGACCTTATAGATGCAGCGCTACGGGCTGAGCTGGATCTGGACGCAAACTTAGAGCTCCTTCTGCTGCTGCTGCCCGAGGGAGTGGAGGCGGCAGAAAGCAGGGACAGGTTTGCCTGACGAGTAATCATACGATACATTGGTTATATGTTTATTGAATGAACATTGAAATGTCAGGTATTAAATCACACACCTGTTCAAAGTACATAGCCAGTGCTGCTCTAAGGTCGGGGTGCCCCTCCATGGCTTCAGTTAGCATCTTGTCGATGTTTCGGTTGAATTCTTTGTGTTCTTTGAGTCTGATGTCTTTCTCCTCAAAAGTCTCACCTTTGCTTTGTTTCGCTGAGCGGACCTCTCTTATTAACTTTGAGCACTGCAGCACAAACAGACCCATTTGAAACATTTTTGGTCAGTGAGTTGTACAAGAGAGCCATAGTGTTGCACAAGTACAAGAGACCCATAGTGGTAATATTGTCTGGTGTTGTGGAAGGAAACAGTGTATTAACGTGACAGTGAGCCATAGTGGCCTATTGTTCTCATGCTATTCGAGTGTCAAACCTGTTTTGTAGCTCTGTCGATCTTTTCTTGCTGAGACAACACTTCTTTGTTGATCTTTCTGATGAGTGTCAGTTTGTCTTCAATCTTTTCTTTCTCAAGGCCCTCTTCTTGCTGCAGATTCTCCAAGGTACTGTTCATGCCCTGAAATTAAAATATGATAATAGATGGCACTATCAGTATACTATATAGGGTCAGTCTGTATGAAATCAGCCATTTCAAGGAATCTCCCCTATGAGCCATCTCAGATTTCGCTGAAAAAACTTCTAAAAAAAAATTCTAAAATCACCAAATGAAAGAATCTCAAATTTTAGCTCAATCCCTTGAGACGTTCCTGAGTTATGGCCCGTTGAAATTTTGGGGCCATGCTCACTTTTTCTGAAGCCTTAATTTATAAGCATGTTTGAGAGACCATAA